>NC_045991.1:12366815-12659955 GCF_010909765.2 Amblyraja radiata
GTGGTGTTCGGGGGGAATGTGGACACCCCGGCCTACATTCATGAATCTCCTGTTCCAAACTCGTTTCTCACCCTCAGCTATAAATTCGCCCAATGTGTCAATGTCTCAGCGCGCTGGGTGTGTACACGCATCCAGTACCACAGTGGAGACATCCCATTGTGGGCCGTCCCCTTAAATCATAGCGAACAATTGTCCGCCCGGTCTTTTTGTAGCGAGACCAGGAGTGGTGCGGTTAAGAACTGCCGCCAAACCACCCTTGATTGCCAGTGTCACTGCATTGACCGGTGGTACAATCCCCCATTCAACCACATTCGAGGTTCCGGCTAACTGGTGCCGACGAGTCCAGTAATAGTCCCTGCCATTGTAACTTTGAGGGGTCGGGCCCTTCCCTGGGTAACAGTATATGTACGACATACACCAGGGCGGCTCCCCCACACCCCGTTAATGGAACTTACTGGGTGTGTGGCCTGTGGGCCTACTCCTGGCTCCCGGGAATGCCCGGGTGCACTTCGGGACATGGGAGAGACCAATGACCTGGACTGCTGTTACCTGGCATATGTGGCACCCTACCTGAGACACTTGCCATCCTTACCCACATAGCCACGATAAGGACACGTGTAACGGGCTATAACGGAGGTCGAGTGGTTCTGGCTGTTGCATTTCCCTCCTATGATACTGCGATGCTTGCACGGGAAATGAATAACATGGCTTCAGCCATGGAAGAAAGAGCCAATGGGACGGCAGACGCCATGAGTGGGGGAAAATAAGTCATCCAAGAACTATTAGCTGAAGTATTCGCACCGTAGCCCGACAGATCCGCATGGCCATAGATTTCACCCTGGCTGAGAAAGGGGGCACTTGTGCTTTGATCGGGCGGGAGCGCTGTACTTATATTCCAGGTAAATCTGGGAACATCACCAACCTCGCTGACCACATCCAGGAAGCCTTGGAGTAGATTGGAAGGTTCGGAGAACAGTACCACGGCTACAACCTCCCGGGAACATGGTGGCGTTTCGGGATGTTAGGAGGCTGGTGGACAACAGTGGTGCATTGGTGACTGACCATTGGGACAATCTTGTCGGCCACAATATGACTGCGTTGTGTGTGTGGATTGTCATCACGACCCCGTGACCTTTACTACAGCCTGCGGACCGGATGTGACGGTAACCAGACTGTTCCGGTGGGTGAATGTTATACATGAATTGTGCCCGAACAATTAGTGACCCAATAGCGCTGTGGCCATAACGTTATGTTTAAAGCCCATTTTTTGTATTAAAAAATAATTGATTTAACTTTAACACAACACCACCACGCTCGGTTTCAACCTTTCGCGTCAAGTCTGCAGCGCTGTGTGCATTGCTTTACGCGCCATGTCTGCAGCTGATAGCACATTGTTCCCGGAGGGTGGGTCTCACCGATCTATTTCGGTGAGACCAAGCGGAGTTCCGGTGCGAATACTTCAGCTGATAGATCTGTGATGCCTCTTTTACCCCAGGGTGTCTGCCGTCTCATTGGCTATTTCTTCCATGTTAATTATTTCCCGTGCCAGCTTCGCAGTATCATAGGAGGGAAATGCAACAGCCCAGAACCACTCGGCCTCTGTAATAGCCCGTGTTACATGTCATTGGTTGTAATTTGAATTTGGGAGCAGCGCTATTGGCCATGACGACTGGTTTCTGCCTGTATAAATGCAGGCACCGGGAAGCCATAAGGTCCTTCTGCAGAGTTCCTGCTTTCTCTACACTACCTGCCCGCTCCACCTATGTTCGCATTATCCGCAAACTTCGCCACAACGCCTTCATTTTCCTCGTCCAAATCGTGAAGTAGCGGCCCCAGTACCGACCCTTGCGGAACTTTACTAGTCACTGCAACCAACCAGATACATCCCCATTTATTGCCACTCTGCCTTCTGTCAAGCAGCCAACCTGCTATCCATGCTAGTATCAGCCCTTTGACACCATGGGCTCTCACCCTCCACAGCAGTCTCAGGTGTAGCAACTTATCAAAGACATTCTGAAAATCGAGGTAAACAACATCTACTGACTGTCTTTTGTCGGTCCTGCTATTTCCTTCTGCAAAGAATTCCAGCAAATTTGCCTCAATTCCATGCTGACCGGGTTATTTTATCATGAACTTCTAGGTACTCTGTAACCTCATCCTTTATATGGATTCTAAAATCTTACCAACCACTGAAGTCAGACTAACCGGCCGATAGTTCCCACTATTCCGCTTTGCTCCCTTCTTGTGCAGCGGGGTAATATTGGCAATTATAAGCAACTGCTCCAGTGATATCTGAAATATCAATATCAATGCCTCCACAATATTTAAAGCCACCTCTTTCAGAACCTTAGGGTGCAGTCCATCTGGTCCAGTTTACATCCACCTTCAGCCATTTCAGCTTAATCCCAAGCACCACCTCCCCAGTAATAGCCAGTCCACTGACTTCCACCCCCTGACTCTCTTGAATTTCAGACACGTTTCAGGTGTTTTCCACTGTGAAGAATGAAAATGTTATTCAACTTCTCTGCCATTTCTTTATTCCCCATTATCACTTCTCCTGCATCATTTCCCAGCGGTTCAACGTCCACACTTGCATCTTTCGTACACTTTATATAACTGAAGAAACACTTGCTACCCTGTTTTATATTATTCGCTTACCTTCGTATTTCATCTTTTCTCCCTGTATTGCCTTTAAGGTTCCCTTCTATTGTTTGTTGAAAAGCTACCCAATCCTCGGGCTTCCGCGAATCATTGCTATGTTATGCACCTTCTCTTTTGGTTTTCTCTACTGCCCTCGACTTCCCTTCTCAGCCACTGCCGCCTCTTTCTCCCACTAGAATCTTTCTTCTTCGTCGGAATGAAAAGATCCTGCGTCTCCCGATTATTCCCAGAAATTCCTGCCATTGCTGTTCCACCGTCATCCCTGGTAGTGTCCCTGTCAGTCAACTTTGGCCAGCTCCTCCCTCATGCCTCTGTAGTCCCCTTTGTCTAGATGCAACACGACATATCCGAATACACCTTTTCCTTCTAAAATTGCAGATTAAAACTTATCATGTTGTGGTCGCGACCTCCTAATGGTTCCTTTACCCTGGGTTCCTTTATCAAATTCGGTTCATTACACAACACTAAATCCACAATTGTCTTGCCCCAGGTAGGTTTAGCGCAAGCTGCTCGAAGCATCCATCTCGGACACACTCCACTAATCTCGGTTCCTTGTAGAATCCCACCGAAGCGACGTGCGGAAAACGCAATGTCGCAATCGGCGGGTCTAATTTGACGCCTGCGGCCAGGAATCTGGAACTCCGGTCCACACAGTTCAGGCGGATGCATCCCCATAACTGACTTCCGAGGCCTAATTTGCGGGTCTGTATCTGGGCTCCGTGGCGGATAAGCATCGCCATTCGACCGGCGCGGCGATCCTCGTCAGACAGCGGGGTCGCCGTGCGCTCCCAGCCTATCGCGATTAAGGCAGATTCACCAGTTGACGTGTCGTGAACCGAACATAGCGCCGCCGACTCTTCGTGTGTCTCCGTACACCTGGCTGCACCGATCTCTTCACCGACGCCCTGTGTCGATAACGCGATGTTGTAATCGGCGGGTCGAATCCGCCTCATGCAGTCGGCTCTCAGGAACTCTGGCCCGGAATGACCGAGTGGATCCATCCCCATAGAAGACGTCGGAGGCCGAATCTGTGGGTTTGTATTTCGGCTCCGCGGCGGCGTAGGCTGGACGTTCCGGTACGCATCAACTCGTCGCGTCAGTCCGCTGTGGAGTTCGCGGTCGCCGGGCATCTCACAGCCAACCGGGATTTCAGGAGGTTCCCGGCAGCGGAACATACACTCGGTCATGTCAACAGTTGAAGATTCTCGGCCCGATCGGGGGCCACCGACTCTTCTGGTGTTTCCAAACACGGTGCAGCAACCGCCGAGCTCCCCGCCGAAACCCCGTGCTCCCCCCCCCCCTTTTTTGTTTGTTTATTTATTTATTTATTCATTTATTTATTATTTTTTTAAATAAAAGATTGTAAACCCTTCAAGTTTATTTTACAGTATATACACAACCAGAAACAATAGAATGAATCATGTCAGTAATTTGGCAAATCAACATAAATCATTACTTTTGTTCCCAATGACCATAATCAAATGAAAACATGGAAATGTATTAAAAAAAAAGTAAAATGCCTAACTGTGCAATTCCATAATTTATACATATATTAGATACTTTGAACTGAGTCAGAAGAAAATCCCTAATATCAATAATGTTTTTGTACTGAGTGTTTCTCACAAAAAATAGTATCTACATGAGGTAGAAACACTTAACTAACGTGTTGTGTGTAATACAAGTTTAGGAAGAAATGCTGAAAAATGTAGTCGATTTGGCAGAGCGAGGCTTACACAATGAGTAGTTTCCATTATAATCTGAAGTTAGATCTTTCAAATTTACAAAAGTTAAGTCTTTGTTTAATTACAGAAGTGATTGGTAGCTGAAAATGTATAAGTGGATGATATTAATGCAATGGTATAGTGGTACATCAAAAATTGTGTATAATTTTATGAACAACTTTCTGAAGATTTTTGCATGTTGGTACCATAGTTAGTTGAAGCTTTTTACAGTGTTTCATTTCACCATATACAAAAAAAAATACAATTGTATTTGCTTCTGAAGTCAGGCCAACACAGGCAATGTGACTTAAGATCAGAAAAATCAGTCATTTTTGCTCTGTAAAATGTAGATGTTACCAGGATGGTAAAAGTTTGCAAACTCAAACCAATTGTTTTGTACGTTTAAACATGATATATAAAATACATCAACAGCCATTAGACAATGCCACTTTTCTGCTACTCTTGAAAATAGGACCATTAATTCCTAATGGATGCCCCATGGTTCACTATATAGCTAAGTGAGTAAATACATCACATTTTCTCAGCGTTACTGTGCAAACGTAATACCAGTGTACTTGCAAGAAAACTGTTAAAACCAACAAGCAAATGAAAAATTTGGATTACAACCCTTCAAGATTATTCCAACTCATATCTAAATTACACTTTAAAATACAACGGTGTTAGTCAGATGATTACAAGGGCGTACTGCTCATTTCTTGCTGCAAAATATATACTAATCTCAACAGAATAAAGTAAAACCCATTTAATTCCTTAAAAGCAGTACCCAAATTAAGTTTTTGCAACATGCAAATCATTACACATCTGTACAGTAAGGATACTTAACTGTACATCATATGCATTACTATCTACATTAAGAGTTTAACTGAAACAGAATGTTGGAACCGGCGGCTCGATAGCCGCCTGCAGCCAGGGTTCTGGATCTCCGGCCCGGCCAGTCCGGCTGCTTCCATCCCCATAGCCGACCGAATTTGCGGGCCTGTATCTCAGCTCCACGGCGGCTTGCGCTCGCCGTTTCGGTGCTCATCGACTCGTGGCGGAAGTCCGAGTTGGAGAGGCGGGTCGCCGGCCTCCACCGATTTACCACGATTTCGGCAGATTTCCCGGCAGCGGTACTCACGCGACTAATCACCGGTGGAGTAGTCGCCGCACGGTCGAGGGGAAGGCGAGCCTTCCTGTGTCTCCTAACACCGGGCTGCATCCGCCGAGCTTCCCGCCGAAGCCCCGTGCTGAAACGCAATTTTGCAATCAACGGGACGAAGCTGCCGCCTGCATCCAGAACTCTGAAACTGCAGCCCGGCCAGAACGTGTGGATCCATTCGCATAGAAGAATTCCGAGGCAATAGACAATAGGTGCAGGAGTAGGCCATTCGGCCCTTCGAGTCAGCACCGCCATTCAATGTGATCATGGCTGTTCATCCACAATCAGTATCCCGTTCCTGCCTTCACCCCATATTCTCTGACTCTGCTATCTTTACGAGATCTACTATCTCTCTCTTGAAAGTATCCAGAAAACCTGCCTCCACCGCATTCTGTGGCAGATAATTCCACGGACTCAACTCTCTGTGTGAAAAAGGTGTTTCCTCATCTCCGTTTCATCATCCGGTAGGCGGCGCGACTCTCGTCTGCAGCGGCCTCTGCAGTCCGTCTGCGTTTTTATTATTTTATGTCTATGTTTTTATGTAGTTTTTGTTATTTTTTGTTGGGGTATGTGTGTGGGGGGGGGGGGGGTGGGGGTGGTGTGGGGGGGGGGGGGGGTTGGGGGTAACTTTTAAATCTCTCCCTGCACGGGAGACCCGACCTTTTCTTTGTCGGGTCTCCGTTGTCGTTGGGGCTGCAACGAGGAGCGGCCTCCAACAGGAAGACAGGGGGCTCTGGTACCGACTACTCACCTCACCGTCGCGGAGCTGGCCGAGTCCAGAGCGGGTGGAGCTGTGGTGGACGCTGCTGCGGCCCGACCTCCGGAGATTCGGTGGCTGCAACTGCGGGTTTGGCGGACGGTAACACCGGGAGCCCGCGGGTCCCTGGAGGGAGACCGCTTTTCAGGGCTTCCGCAGCGGCGACTTCTCCCGCCCGAGTTGCGGGGTTGAAGAGCTCCTGGAGCGGGGCCTTACAGCACCGCCCCGCGCGGCTTGGAATGGCGGCGGGTCTCTGCGAGCGCACGCCGGGTGCTCTAACATCAAGACCCGGTGTGCGACCCTGCATCACCCGGCGTGGCTTTAATGGCCACGGGACAATCGCCATCGCCCGCCGGGGGCTTTGACTTTGACTCTGACATGGGGGGGGGGGGGGGGGCGTGCAGTGGAGAGATAAGTTTTTTTGGCCTTCCATGTTTATGTAAACTGTGTTGTGTCTTGGGTTTATTTGTTTGTAATGTATGGCTGCAGAAACAGCATTTCGTTTGGACCTCAAGGGGTCCAAATGACAATAAATTGAATTGTATTGAATTGTATTGTATTGTATTGTAAATGGCTTACCCCTTATTCTTAAACTGTACTCCCTAGTTCTGGACTCTCCCAACATCGGGAACATGGGGTTGGACAGGATAGACGGGGCCCTTGTGGCTAAAGGGATCAGAGGGTATGGAGAGAAGGCAGGTACAGGATACTGAGTTGGGTGATCAGCCATGATCATATTGAATGGCGGTGCACGCTCGAATAGTCAAATGGCCTGCTCCTGCACCTATTTACTATGTTTCTAACATGCTTCCTGCCTCTAGCGTGTCCAAACGGTTAATAATCTGATGTTTCAATCAGATCCTCTCAAATCCTTCTAAATTCCATAGTATACAAGCCCAGCCGCACCATTCTCTCAGCATATGACAATCCCGCTATCCCGGAAATTAACCTTGTGAACCTACGCTGCACTCACTCAATAGCACGAATGTCCTTCCTCAAATTTGGAGCCCAAAACTGCACACAATACTCCAGGTGTGGTCTCACTAGGGCCCTGGACAACTGCAGAAGGACCTCTTTGCTCCTACACTCAACTCCTCTTGTTATGAAGGCCAATGTGCCATTCGCTTTCCCGACTGCCTGCTGTACCTGCATGCTTACTTTTATTAACTGATGAACAAGGTCCCCCAGATCACTGTTGTACTGCCACTTTTCCCAACTTGACACAATTTAGATAATGATCTGCCTTCCTGTTTTTGCTATCAAAGTGGATAACCTCAAATTTATCCACATTAAACTGCATCTGCCATGCATCTGCCCACTCACCCAACCTGTCCAAGTTAGCCTGCATTCTGCAGGCACATTCCGCAGGCATTTCCACTTTTCATTTCACTGCACATCTCGTATGCGTACGTGACAAATAAACTTGACTTGACTTGATATTCTCATAGAATCCTCCTCACAGTTCACACTATCACACAGCTTTGTGTCATCTGCAAATTTGCTAATGTTACATGTAACCCCTTCATCTAAATCATTAATATATATTGTAAATGGCTGTGTCCTAGGAACCAGCCTTGCGGTACACCACTAGTCACTGCCTGCCATTCTGAAGGGGACCCGTTAATCCCCACTCTTTAATTCGAGTCTGTCAACCAATTTTCTATCAATGTCAGCACTCTACACCCAATACCATGTGTTCTAATTTTGCCCACTAATCTCCTATGTGGGACCTTATCAAATGCATTCTGGAAGTCCAGGTACACTACATCCACTGGCTCTTCCTTGTCCATTTCCTAGTTGCATCCTCAAATAATTCCAGTAGATTAGTCAAGCTTGATATCCCCTTCGTAAATCCATGCTGACTCGGACCGATCCTGTTACTGCTATCCAAATGTGCCGCTATTTCATATTTTTTGATTGACTCCAGCATTTTCCTCACCACCGATATCAGGCTAATTGGTCGATAATTCCCTGTTTCCTGTCTCCCGCCTTTCTTAATAAGTAGGATAACAGAAGTTTTCTTCCATTCCCTAGGGTCTGATCCTGAATCTCTAGAATATGGGAAAAGGATCACCAATGCGTCCACGGTTTCTAGAGCATTTCCTTACGGAGCCTGGGATGCAGACAACCAGGGCCTGGGGATTTATCAGCCTTCATTCCCATTAGTCTAAGATCAGCCATGATCATATTGAATGGCGGTGCAGGCTCGCAGGGCCGAATGGCCTACTCCTGCACCTAATTTCTATGTTTCTATGTTTTTACCTAACACCATTTCCTGCCTAATGTGGATTTCCTTCAGTTCCTCCGTCACCCCAGATCCTCTGGCCATTAGTACATCAGGAAAATAGTTTGCGTCCTCCTTAGTGAAGACGGATGCAAAGTATCTGTTCAACTCATCTGCCATTTCCTTGTTCCCGATAATAAATTCACCAGTTTCAGTCTTCAAGGGTCCATTGAAATTGAAATGAGGTGCTGGCCTGCCCTGTGCTTGAAATGGGAACGAAATTAATTATTTGGCCTACCTGAAACCTCTAATGTCGGCCCACATGGCCCAAATTAGCATGGAAACCAGTCCCCTTTGCCCCCAAATGCCCGTATTACCCCAGGATTAGTATTTTGGCATAAAAGTCTCATGCCAAGCTAGGAGAAGTCCAGAAAAAAAATTGCCTTTCACTAAGATTTCACTCTTTTTTTAGAAGAGCCTTCGGCCCATCAGTCCAGTACTATCCCAAGAGGATTCCCCTTGGCCCATCAGTAAGTATTCCCCCTGTAAGTATCAAACCTCAGCCAAGCATTTTTCTCCCTCCCTTCATTGGCTACCTGTGAGATCCAGGCCAAGATAGACTTTCCTTCTTCATTGCTGTGATCTGCAGAAAATACGAAAAAGTGTCTCAAAATGATTCTCCACCCTCTCCCCCGTCTCTCTCACCCAGTCGGCCATCTATTTTGGGCAGAATGTCTGGCAGTTTCTGAGCTGCCAGCCCACCAGGCCTGGGACTTCTGACGTTCCTAGAATAATCAGTTCCGTGTCGGGGTCCAGTTTTGTTTTTAATGTTTTTGAGAAAATTTCAAAAAATCCTCTCCAAAGTTATGTCATCTTATGCAAGAGGCGAAGGAATGTGTTATAGTTCCTTCTTGAAGAATACATTTGTCACAAATGGGATATACATTTGGAAAGATCTTATTCAGTTTAGACTTTAAATAGTAGAGTTTGTGCTGTATGTTAAATTGAATTAAAGTATGTCTAACGTTAATCGATCAATTGTGTAAATATAAAAGGTTTTCTTCCCATCCGTCTTTTAGAATTTTTAGGCCTAGTTCCTCTTCCCATTCTCTTCTAATTGCTTCTGACGGTGGGATTTCTAGCCCGGTTTTAATCTAACCGCTACTGAAAGAAACACAACGAGAACTCCCCAAGATGTCAACATTCCTTCTCTTCTGACAATGTACTCCATATGTCCCACCATCGATTTCCCTTCATAAAGTGCATCATCACCGCGGACATGTCGAGGTTCATTTGAATTTACCATCGCTCGGCCCACGTTCATCTGTTTAATACCCTGCTCTATCCACGGCATAACCATTCTCAAAATACTGGGATATACTTCCGACGTTCGTACTTAAGCCATTCTCTACATCCTAAGCAACACGGGTCTGATAGCCGTCATATTCTTGCTTGGTCAGAGAACCAATGAACTTCGCTCTGCTGACACTCTGTTGAACGCTCTCCTTACTATATACGTTAAAGAATGTAGCCATCGGCACTAGCATGGGACTCATCTATGCCTGCATGTTGCGTTTCCGTCGTAGAGTCCCTGCTCTGAACGGATACTGGAACCATGCCACACTCTTTCTCCGCTACATCGATGATTGTCACTTGCGACCGCGCAGAATACGTTGATTTACTTCACTTTACCACTAACTCCCACACCGCCCTCAAATTTATTTGGACTATCTCTGATTTACCTGTCCCCATCACAAGAGACAGACAAGCGATCCCTGTCTACTACAAGCATACAGACTAACACAGTTATCTGGACTACACCTCCTCCCACCGCGCTCTTCTAACGGCGGTATCCTACACGTTCATTTTTGCGTCTCCGTCTCATCTGCTTCCCAGATGAGGCTATCCATTCCAGGACATCCGGGTTGCCCCCTGTCTTCAGTAAACGTTGGTTCCCCCGGTTGATCCACTTGGAAAGCACGAATCCTCCCTTATTGCAGAGGGAGGTCAGATGTTTTACCATTTAAAATTCTTTCTGCTCAGTCCACATGGATTTTAAGCAATCATCCATATAGAAATTATTCTTCACAGTGGATATCACTTCTTCTGGAAAGAGAAGTTTATTGTCCTCTGCGTTCTTCTTTAATGCAAAATTCGCACAACCTGGTGGTGAAACTGCTCCAAAGAGACGTGCGTTCATCCGATATTCAACAAGATTTGTTGTACATTCCCTTCAGGTCACCATCTATCACACCTCCCGCTGCTGAAAGACTCATCCATGCTTTCATCACCTCCCGACTGGACGACTGCAACTCACTTTTCCTTGGCATCAGCTCCATCTACATCAACCGACTCCAACTGGTCCAGAACGCAGCCGCCGACTCATCACCCACAACAAATCCTGGCATCACATCACTCAGTCCCTCAAAACAACTTCCCATCTCCCACCGGATCACCTACAAAATCCTGGTCCTCACATAACAAAGCCCTCCACTATCTGCCCCCCCCCCCCCATATTTCACTGACCTCCTCTCCCCCTACCAACCCTCACGGTCCCTCAGATCCACATCAGCCGGTCTCATCTCCATCCACAAGTCCAACCTCCGCAGTTTTGGGGACAGAGCCTTCTCCAGGGCAGCTCCCAGGCTCTGAAACTCCCTCCCCCAACTGATCCGACAAGTCCGTGTCCCTACAACCCTCTTTCCAGTCCCGCCTCAAGACCCATCTCTTCACCTCTGCCTATCCTTAGCACCACGTCCCCCTCCCTTTTTATCTGTGCTTGATTTGCCTTACATGTTTTTCCTCTACTTGCTTAATTTTTGTAAGGTGTCCTTGAGACTCTTGATAGGCGCCCATAAATAAAATGTATTATTATTATTATTAATATGTGTTTTTCTGAAACTTTGACTTGATTTAACATCGCTCTGATATCAGCCATCAAAGCAATTCGTTCTTGTCTGAATGTAACTCGAACTCCAATGAGTGAGTTGGTAAAGTCTGAACGTTGTAGTAGATGAGAGTTAAGTGATGTTCCTATGAAGAATGCAGCACAGTCAAAGACCATCCCTTTCTTCGAGTGATACACCCCATGGTGCGGAATGTACCAGAACTCTCCAGCACTTCGATTCAGTTTGTTTGTCGGTAATATTTCGGCATAATCATTATCAATCATATCTGTAGATGGTTTATGCATGTAACCTATAATGTAGCTACCTCAATACCACTAACCACGTCCAGTCATCTCAGTATAACTGTGATATCTTCCCCTTGCTCCTCCCTTGGTTCCAGTACCCCTGAACACTAGATGCTGTCAGTACTGGGACGTGTTTAACATGGCCTGTATTAAAGACTCAGTAAAGATTACAGTGTGTCAGATTTAACTCCTTTCCATGGTGTCAGTAAGTTAAACGCGCGCCTCCTGTTTATCGGGTTTTATTTGTCCCTAGTTTTACTAGTGATATATCCAGCGCTCCTGGATGACAACGGCCAGGTCGTCGAACCGGCGGAATCTGCCCACGACCCGGTATGTCTCTTACGCAAGTTTGCGGAGATCTGTGACTTGCCCTCCAACCGTATATTGGAGCGGGCTAGATTCTTTACAAGGAAACAGCAGCCTGATGAACCTGTTGAATGCTTTATCGCTGACCTGCGCTACCTTGCTCAGCGGTGCCGTTTCGAGAACATGCGTGATCAGCTCACCAGAGATATTTCAGTCACCGGCATGGTAGGCCAGAAGCTACGAGCAGAGCTGCTGCGCAAACCGGATTTCACCCTGACTGAGGCTATGCATGCATGCCGTATAGCTGAGGTGGTTGTACCGCCACATGGGCAGAGGGGATCTAATAATCGGACTGTTAATCTAACTGGTGTTGCTATGCCCCGTCGCAAGTTAGACAACGTTCGCCTTGCACCGCGGCTGACTTATGCCGCTCGGGTCCCGTTTGTCAAGAAGTGCCCCAACTGCAACTATGTCCACTCTATGCAGTCGCAGTGACCAGCATTTGGGAAAGCTTGTAATTTCTGTAAGAAGATGAACCATTTTTCAGCTGCCTGTCGCTCCCGTGGGAACGTTCCTCCAGCTCCCAGGCAAGTTTTAAACAACCTTCAACAAGTTGATAACGAATTCGCTTCACAGTCTTCTGTCGACACTGCCCTTGATTCTGAATCCAGCGTTTCCATGGGAGATGCCACTGTTTACACTTTCCTTCATAATCAATCTCGCCTCCCCGATCCTTCTATGCTTGTCACTGTCAACAACAAGTCCTTCACTGCTAAGCTCGACACGGGGGCAAAGGTCAATGTTATGTCAACATCCCTGTTCAGGAAGATAAGGAATAATGAGCTGCTAACTGCTGATCGCTCCATATTGCGCGCTTATGGGGGAGAGGAGCTAAAATCTGTGGGGAGGGCCACCTTCCACTGTGTGCTGAAGAAATCTTCCCGTGACCTGTCTTTTTTCATCCTTGACTGTGACTGTGTGACTCTGTTGAGCAATCAGGCGTGTCAGGATCTCGGGCTGGTGTCCTTTGACCGTACTGTCCACGAGGTGCGGGTGATGCTGAATCCACTTTCTGAATACCCTGACCTATTCGATGATGAACTGGGTAAGTTGTCCCTTGTATACAAGATCGCAACTGACCCGTCGGTTGTACCAGTGGTCCGTGCTCCTCACAGGGTGTCGTTTGCCATGAAGGGCAAGGTCGAAGCCATGCTGAAGAACATGGTTGACATGGGAGTGCTTGAAGCTGTCAGCGAACCCACCGAAGGGGTCTCCACCATGGTCACCACCATGAAGAAGGGTAAGAGCGAGATACGGGTGTGCATAAACCCCAAATACTTAAATCTGGCAATAAGACGTCCTCGTTACCCTATGAGGACTGTAGAAGGTGTTGCTGCCCAGGTCGGTCAGGCCACGGTGTTCTCTGTCCTTGATGCCAGGAGCTTGTTCTGGCAAATACCTCTAGACAAACACTCCTCAGACTTAACCACTTTTGGCACCCCCTTCGGAAAATTCAAATTTTTGCGGATGCCGTTCGGCATCAACTCTGCCAGCGAAGTGTTTCAACGCTCCATTGAGCAACTGTTTGCTGGCCTGCCGTGTGCCATTATCGTGGATGACATCCTGGTTTATGGGAAAGATGCTGCTGACCACGACCACAACCTCCGACGGATTCTAGACCGCGCTCGCCAGATCAACTTAGAAAATTAACCCGTCAAAGTGCAAGTTCCGTGTAGCTGAGGTACCCTATGTTGGCCACATCTTCACAGCCCACGGGCTGAATCCTGATCCGCAGAAGACCAACGCTATCTCCGAGCTGCCTGCCCCGACAGATGTTACCAGCCTGCAGCGTTTCCTGGGCATGGTCAATTACTTGGGGAAGTTCAGCCCCGACCTCAGCGACCTGAGCGCACGCCTGAGGCAACTGACGAAAAAAGACATTGCCTGGTCCTGGTTTCCCCAATACCAGCAGGCTTTCGACCTTCTCAAAAAAAACTGATTAGCACACCGACTCTCAAGTTTTTCGATCAGCAACGTCCTATTGTGGTTACGTGTGATGCTTCCCGCTTCGGGCTCGGCGCTGCCTGCCTGCAACTCTATGACGACGGCTTGCTGCAGCCCATTTCTTATGCCTCGCGTACCATGACAGCCACTGAGCAGCGCTATGCACAAATCGAGAAGGAGCTTCTTGCGGTTGTATTCGCTTGCTCCAAGTTCAAGGACATCCTTTTCGGTACCAGGTTCACCGTCGAGACGGATCATCAACCCTTGGTGACCATCCTCAACAAGCCTATCCACATCGCTCCAGCTAGACTCCAGCGCATGATGTTACAGCTCCAGCGGTTCGACTTTCTGATCGTGTACAAGAGGGGCACCGAGATGCATGTGGCCGACGCACTGTCCCGGCCCCCCCCGGTCCTCCTGTGACAGGCACCCCTAGGAGCAGGAGGATCTGCAGGTACTCAATGTCAACTTTGTTCCCTTTAAACAGCTGCAGTGCCTGGTTGAGCACACCGCCAACGACCCCGACCTGCAACAGCTCGCAGCTGTCATCCAGCGGGGGTGGCCCAGCAGACGCACCTCACTGCCTGCGGGCGCCCACCCCTCTTTCTGGTCCGCGACGAGCTTGTGCTCCGGGACGGCATCATCATCAAGGGCCACAAGGTGGTCGTCCCTGCCTCCCTATATGACTCGTACTACAAAGCTGCCCACATGGGGCATCCAGGAGCCGATGCCACCGTTTCACATGCCCAGGAACAATACTATTGGCCCGGCATGGCCAAGTACATTAAAGCCCGAGTAGCCTCCTGTCCTGATTGCAACACTCTTGCCCCACATCAGCAGCGCCAGCCACTTCTGCAGCAGCCTGCGCCTGCCATGCCCTGGACCTCGCTGGCTGCTGACATATTCGAATGGCGAGGCAGACACTACCTGGTGCTGGTTGATTCATACTCCAACTGGTTCAAAGTGGACCTTCTCCCTGCTATCACCTCTGAAATGGTTATCAGTAAGCTGCGCAGACATTTTGCTACCTTTGGGTCCTCGGTCCGCTTGCACACCGACACCGGCCGTCAGTTCACCAGTGCAGAATTCCAGGCTTTCGCTGTGAAGTGGAACTTCACTCACTATACCAGCAGCCCCAAATACCCGCAGAGCAACTGCCTGGCCGAGCGAGCTGTCCGCAGTGCCAAGAATTTGCTCGAGCAGTCTCGTCTCTCCAATGGTGATTTCTACCAGGGTCTACTAAACCTTCGCAACATCTCACGGGACTCTACCATGCGATCCCCTGCCCAACGTCTGATGTCCCGCGTGCTTCGCCCACCGATGCCGATCGCCCAACAATCCCTGGTGCCCAAGGTCCTCCAGCCTTCCGCCGTCCAGCAACGGATTACTCACAAGCATGAGGTACAGCGCCGCTCTCACGACAAGTCCTGCTGCCCGCTCTCGCCACTACTGCCTGGCCAGGTCGTCCGCATGCAGACAGCCACCGGATTCTCCCGACCCGCAACCGTTGTTGGTGTGGACGACTCCCCGAGATCTTACCTGGTGGACTTTGATGGAACTGTCTACCGCCGGAGCCGCTAGCACCTGTTGGCCGTTAACGAGCCTCAGCCTCCTCTTGCGGATCCCTACGCTTCTCCGTTGCGTTTCAAGCCTGTCATTACTAATTACCCCACAGCTCCCTGCATGCCCCGGTCAGTTCGCTGGCCGCGTTCTCCTCCCTCTGCGCTTCCTGATCCCACCCGAATGATCTCCTCCCCGGCACGCTCTCCCTATCCTCCTTCTCCCCCGTCTCCTCCTCCTCTCGCCTGTGCCGCTTGGGTCACCTCCCGCATTCCCGGCTGGGTCTCCGCCGCCTTTCCACTTCCCGGCTGCTACTGCTCCGCCTCCTCTTCTATCTGGTGGGGAGGGTGATGGTGCTATACGCACACGCTCGGGTCGGGTTGTCGAACCTCCTGTCCGCTACGGTGATTTCGTTTAAATTTGCATGTGTTGGATAATCACACTGCCACTGTTATAACTTCAATTTTAGATTTCTAAGGGAAAGGGTGTAGATGGTTTATGCATGCAACCTATAATGTAGCCACCTCAATACCACTAACCACGCCCAATCATCTCAGTATAACTGTGATATCTTCCCCTTGCTCCTCCCTTGGTTCCGGTACACCTGAAGACTAGATGCAGTCAGTACTGGGATGTGTTTGACATGTGCCTTTATTAAAGACTCAGTAAAGTTACAGTGTGTCAGACTTAACTCCTTTACAACCGTTATCTTCGGTTTCCTCCCACACTCCAAAGACATTCAGGTGTATTGGGTCATGGACTTGGTATAATTGTAAATTGTCCCTAGTGTGTGTAGTATAGCGCTAGTGTGCGGGGATCGCTAGTCGGTACGGACTCGGTGGGCCGAATGGACTGTTCCGAAAGACACCAAATGCTGGAGTAACTCAGCAGATCTAGCAGCATCCCCGGGGAACATGGATAAGGTGATGTGTTGGGTCATATTGTCATAGAGTCGTAGAGTGATATGGGCCCTTTGGCCCACACTGGCCAACATGTCCCACCTACACTAGTCCCACCTGCCTGTGCTTGGTCCATATCCTTCAAACATGTCCTATCCATGTCCCTGTCTAACTGTTTCTTAAATGTTGGGATAGTCCCTGCCTCAACCTCCTCTGGCAGCTTGTTCCATACACCCACCGCCCTCTGTGTGAAAAAGTTACCCCTCAGATTCCTATAAAATCTTTTCCCCTTCACCTTGAGCCCATGTCCTCAGTTCCTCGATTCCCCTACTCTGAGCAAGAGACTCTGTGTATCTACTCGATCTATTCCTCTCATGATTTTGTACACGGGACCCTACTTCGACTGACTGCTGAGTGCAGCCAAGTCATTCCCTCCTCTCCCCTCTTTGTCAGGCAGAACATAGATAAATCTTGAAAACACATGGCACCAGTGTGATAAACAGCTTCTTTCCTGCTATTATGAGCTTCCGAACGGTCCTTCCATAAGGGATGTACCTCAACAACGACCGACTCGCAAACCTTCTTTGATGTTTCCAGCAGTGGGAGAGGCTAGAACCAAAGGGCACAGCCTCCGAATAAAAGGAGCTACATTTATAATGGAGATGAGGAGGAATTTCTTTAACCAGAAGGTGGTGAATATGTACAATTCATTGACACAGACAGCTGTGGAGGCCAAGCCGTTGGAATACTTAAATCAAAGATTGACGGGATGTTGATTACATAGTCTCGACAAGACAATGACTTAGACTAGCTTCAGAAAAGCCTGATGATAAGCCTCTACCGTTGGAGTTGCTGCCTTACAGCGCTTACAGCGCCAGAGACCCGGGTCCAATCCCGATTATGGCCGCTGTCTGTACAGAGTTTGTACGTTCTCCCCGTGACTGCGTGAGTTTTCTCCGAGATCTTCAGTTTCCTCCCACACTCCAAAGACGTACAGGTATGGAGGCTCTTTGACGGTGCAAGTGTAAATTGTCCCGAGTGTGTGCAGGTTAGTGTTAATGTGCGGGGATCGCTGGTCGGTGCGGACTCGATGCGCCGAAGGACTTGTTCTGCGTTGTATCTCGAAACTAAACTAAACTAAATTCACACAACTGTTAATAGCAATTGAGTGGGGAGTGCTCTGGCCATTTATTGGAACTATTGAGTAAGTCCAAAGCAGGGAGATGATATTTTATTCATGGCGGATTCGCTGGTTTCCATTTACGCCAACCAGTCGTGCAGCGGTAGAGTTGCTGCCATACAGCGCCGGAGACCTGGGTTCGATCTTGACCAATGGTGGTGTCTGTGGGGAGTTTGCACGTTCTCCCCGTGGGCTGTGCGGGTTTTCTCCGGGATCTCTGCTTTTCTCCCACATTCTCCGGGATCTCTGCTTTTCTCCCAGGTTTGTGGGCTAACTGGCTTGGTATAATTGTAAACTGTCCCTAGCGTGTGTAGGGTAGTTAGTGTTCAGGGATCGCTGGTAGGCGACGACTCGATGGGCCGTAGGGCCTGTATCCACGGTGTATCTTTAAACTAATCTAAGCAATCTAAAGTATCCTTATGTATCCTCACGCCCACTATTCTGCCCTCTCTCTCCAACAAGTTATGTACTTACCTAGGTACAGTGAAATGCTTTGTTTTACATCCAACCTGGGCAGCAGACAAGAGTCGCCACGTGTCTGATTCCGACACAGCACTGAACAGTCCTGTCTACCCCCCTGCTGCTGCACGTGGCAACAGGATGCCCCCCTACCGAACCCAACCCCCTCACCCCCCCCCCCCCCACCATCCCCGCCAGTACCCGTCTGTAGATGGTTTATGCATGCAACCTATAACGTAGCTACCTCAACACCACTAACCACGCCCAGCGATATCAGTATAACTGTGATATCCTCCGCTTGTTCCTCCCTTTTGGTTCCAGTACGCCTGAAGACTAGATGCAGTCAGTGCTGGGACGTGTGTAACATGTGCCTTAATTAAAGACTCAGTAAAGGTTACAGTGTGTCAGACTCCACTCCTTTGCATGGTGTCAGCAAGTTAAACGCTCGCCTCCTGTTTATCGGGTTTTATTTGTCCCTAGTCCAACTAGTGTTTAATTCCCTATTCATCATGGCATCCTCATGCCGAAAGCCCTCTCCCCTTGTCTTTGACGCTGACATTGCGGAACGCTGGGCTCTTTTCGTGATGGACTACAACCACTTCATCAACATCGTGCACCGAAATGACACTGATGCGGTCAAAGCCTCGCTCCTGCTGAACCTTGCCGGTCCTGATGCTGTGAAACGAGCTCAGGCTTTCAACTATGATCCAGCGGTCCTGGATGACAACGACCAGGTCATCGTGCCGGCGGAATCTGCAAATGACCCGGTATGTCTCTTACGCAAGTTTGCGGAGATTTGTGACTTGCCCTCCAATCGCATATTGGAGCGGGCTAGATTTTTAACACGGAAACTGCAGCCTGATGAGCCTGTTGAATGTTTTATCGCTGACCTACGCTACCTTGCTCAGCGGTGCCGTTTCGAGACCATGCGTGATCAGCTCACCAGAGGTATCCTTGTCACCGGCATGCTAGATCAGAAGCTACGTGCAGATATGCTGCAAAGACCAGACCTCACCCTGACTCAGGCAATGCATGCATGCCGCATAGCTGAAGTAGTTGCCCCGTCACATGGGCAGAGGGGGTCTGACAATCGGGCTATTAATCTGACTGGTGTTGCTATGCCCCGTCACAAACAAAGCAACTTTCGCCCTACGCCGCGGCCGATTTATGCCCCTCGGGTCCCGCTCGTCAAGAAGTGTCCCAACTGCAATTATATCCAGTCCATCAGTCGCAGTGCCCAGCTCTTGGTAAAGCCTGCAATTTCTGTAGGAAGATGAACCATTTTCAGCTGCCTGTCGTTCCCGTGGGAACGTTCCCTCAGCTCCCAGACAAGTTTTAAACAACCTTCAGCAAGCTGATAGCGATTTCGATTCCCAGTCTTCTGTCGACACTGCCCCCGACTCTGAGCCCAGCTGTTCCATGGGAGATGCCAGTGTTTACACTCTCCTTCATGGCCGATCTCGCCTCCCTGATCCTTCTGTACTCATTACTGTCAACAACAAGTCCTTCTCCGCGAAGCTCGACACGGGGGTGAAAGTGAATGTTATGTCAACATCCCTATTCAAACGGATAAGAAATAATGAGCTGTTGACTGCGGATCGCTCCATATTGCGTGCTTATGGGGGAGAGGAGCTAACACCTGTGGGGAGGGCCACCTTCCATTGTGTGCTGCAGAAATCATCCCGCGACCTGTCGTTTTTTATTCTGGACTGTGACTGTTCTACTCTATTGAGCAATCAAGCGTGCCAGGATCTCGGTCTGGTGTCTTTCGACCACACGGTCCACGAAGTGCGGGTGATGCTGAATCCAGTCTCCGAGTACCCTGACCTCTTCGACGATAATTTGGGGAAGCTGCCTCTTGTATACAAGATCGCAACTGACCCCTCGGTAGTGCCCGTGATCCGTGCCCCACACAGGGTACCGTTTGCCATGAAGGGCAAGGTTGAAGCCATGCTGAAAAACATGGTTGACATGGGAGTGCTGGAAGCCGTCAGCGATCCCACCGAGTGGGTCTCCACCATGGTCGCCACCATGAAGAAGGGTAAGAATGAAATACGGGTGTGCATCAACCCCAAGGATTTGAATCTGGCAATAAAACGTCCCCACTACCCTACGAGGACTGTAGAAGACGTTGCTGCCCAGGTCGGACAGGCCACGGTGTTTTCCGTCCTCGATGCCAGGAGCTCGTTCTGGCAAATACCTCTAGACAAACGCTCCTCGGACTTAACCACTTTCGGCACACCCTTCGGAAGATTCAAATTTTTGCGGAGGCCGTTCGGCATCAACTCCGCCAGCGAAGTGTTTCAACGTTCCATGGAGCAACTGTTTGCTGGTCTGCCGTGTGCCATTATTGTGGATGACATTCTTGTTTATGGGAGAGATGCTGCTGAGCATGATCGCCACCTCCGACGGATTCTAGACCGCGCTCGCCTGATCAACTTATAGCTTAACCCATCAAAATGCAGGTTCCGGGTAGCTGAGGTACCATATGTTGGCCACATTTTCACGGCCCACGGGCTGAAACCTGATCCGCAAAAGACAAATGCCATCTCCGAGCTGCCTGCCCCGACAGATGTTACCAGCCTGCAGCGTTTCCTGGGCATGGTCAACTATTTGGGGAAGTTTATCCCCGACCTCAGCGAGTTGAGCGCACCCCTGAGGCAACTGACGAAAAAAGACATTGCCTGGTCCTGGTTTCCCCACCACCAGCAGGCTTTCGATTTCCTCAAAACGAAGCTGATCAGCACGCCGACTCTCAAATTCTTCGATCTGCGGCGTCCAATTGCGGTTACGTGCGACGCTTCCCGTTTTGGATTAGGTGCTGCCTGCCTGCAGCTCTATGATGTTGGCTCGCTGCAGCCCATTTCCTATGCCTCGCGAACCATGACGGACACTGAGCAGCGCTATGCACAAATAGAGAAGGAGCTTCTGGCGGTTGTGTTCGCCCGTTCCAAGTTCAAGGACTTCCTTTTCGGTACCAGGTTCACTGTCGAGACGGATCATCAACCCTTGGTGACGATCCTCAACAAGCCTATCCACATCGCTCCAGCCAGACTACAGCGAATGATGCTACAGCTCCAGCGGTTCGACTTTCAGATCGTCTACAAGAGGGGCACCGAGATGCATGTGGCTGACGCGCTGTCCAGAGCCCCTCCGGTCCTCCTGCGACAGACATCCCTATGAACAGGAGGATCTGCAGGTACTCAATGTCAACTTTGTTCCCTCTAAACAGCTGCAGTGCCTGGTTGAGCACACCGCCAACGACCCCGACCTGCAACAGCTCGCAGCTGTCATCCAGCGGGAGTGGCCAAGCAAACGGACTTCGTTGCCTGCTGGTGTCCACCCTTTCTTTCTGGTTCGCGATGAATTGGTGCTCCGGGACGGGATAATCATCAAGGGCTACAAGGTGGTCGTCCCTGCCTCCCTGTACGACTCGTACTACACCGCTGCCCACATGGGGCATCCCGGAGCCGATGCCACTGTCTCACATGCCCAGGAACAATACTATTGGCCTGGCATGGCAAAGTACATTAAGGCCCGAGTAGCCTCCTGTCCTGATTGCAATACTCTTGTCCCACATCAGCAGCGTCAGCCGCTCCTGCAGCAGCCTTCCCCTGCCATGCCCTGGTCATCGCTGGCTGTGGACATATTTGAATGGCTTGGCAAGCAATACCTACTGTTGGTCGATTCCTACTGGAACTGGTTCGATGTAGCCCTTCTCCCTACTATCACCTCTGAAATGGTCATCAGTAAGCTGCGCTGACACTTCGCCACTTTTGGGTCCCCGGTCCGTTTGCAGACCGACAACGGCCGTCAATTCACCAGTGCTGAATTTAAAGCTTTCGCTGTGAAGTGGAACTTCACTCACTACACCAACAGCCCCGAATATCCGCAGAGCAATGGCCTGGCGGAACATGCTGTCCGCAGTGCCAAGCATTTGCTCGAGCAGTCTCGTCTCTCCAATGGTGACTTCTACCAGGGTCTGTTAAACCTTCGTAACATTTCCAGGGACACAACCATGCGATCCCCTGCACAACGTCTGATGTCCCGCGTTCTTCGCCCACCGATGCCGTTCGCCCAGTAATCCCTAGTGCCCAAGGTCCTCCAGCCTGCTGCCGTCCAGCAACGGATTGCTCATAGACACGAAGTTCAGCGTCGCTCTCACGACAAGTCCTGCCGCCCTCTCTCACCACTACTGCCTGGCCAGGTAGTCCGCATGCAGACTGCCACCGGTTTCTCCCGACTAGCAACCGTGGTGGGGTGGACAATTCACCAAGATCCTACTTGGTGGACTTCGAAGGAACTATCTACCGCCGTAGTCGCCAGCACTTGTTGGCTGTCAAAGAGCCTAAGCCTCCTCCTGTGGCCCCATATGCTCTTCCTCTGCGTTTCGAGCCTCCCACTACTAACTACCCCTCAGCTCGCTGCATGCCCCGGTCTGTCCGGTTGCCGCGGTCTCCTCCGTCTGCTCCTCCGGGGTTCTCCTCCCCTGCCCGCTCTCCTCTTTCTCCCCCGACATCTACTACTCTACCCCGTCTCCTTCCCCTGGCTCGCCTGTGCCGGTCAGGTCTCCTTCCGCATTCCCGGCTGGGTGTCCGCCGGCTTTCTCATTCCCGGCTGTTCCGGCTCCTCCTACTCTTCTTTCGGGTGGGGAAGGTGAGGGTGCCTTGCGCACTCGTTCGGGTCGGATTGTCAAACCTCCTGACCGTTACGGTGATTTCGTTTAGATTTGCAGGTGTTGTATAACCGCCCTGCCACTGTTATGACTTCAATTTTAAATTTCTAAGGGAAAGGATGTAGATGGTTTATGCATGCAACCTATAACGTAGCTACCTCAACACCACAAACCACGCCCAGCTATATCATATAACTGTGATATCCTCCCCTTGTTCCTCCCTTTTGGTTCCAGTACGCCTGAAGACTAGATGCAGTCAGTGCTGGGACGTGTGTAACATGTGCCTTGATTAAAGACTCAGTAAAGGTTACAGCGTGTCAGACTCCACTCCATTACACCGTCATTCTTGGCGCCCACCTTGCTCTCGACGAAGATGGTTCTCCAAGAGGAACTGTATGTATGTTTCATCATTTCCACAGAACGCGCGCGCACAGACACACAACGATGCAGAAAAACACAGAGACACACACACTTGACAACGTTGATGACATTATATTATTACAGTGAACAGAATCTGTCTGAAGAAGGGTCTCGACCCAAAAGTCACCCATTCCTTCTATCTGGAGATGTTGCCGGACCCGGTGAGTTACTCCAGCATTTTCTGTCTATCTTTGGTGTAAACCAGCATCTGCAGTTCCTTCCTCCACTGTTCATCAAACAGCTGTACACGTAACAATCTATTCACAATCCCTGTTGCAACAACGGATTTATATCCTTCACCTCTCTGGTGAAGTTAGTACGCAGTCTACATCTCCCTGCGCAAGTTAGTATTCATAAGACCTTACGAACATAAGGTCACATAGATTAAATAAGAGCAATAAATAAATATAATTACATAAGAGAAATATTACTAAACTTACAACTGATCAATGCATTCAGCAAGGCCCCAGTAATGAACAGTTACCTGATACAATTACCAGTGGTAAACACAGAAAGTAGGTCTGAAGGAGGCAGGCACGTGCCGTCAGGGTAGGCAAGGTAGGCACTATCCACCCTGACTAAAATTATAAAATGGTAATAACTAAATATCTATATTACTAAAAGTCGAATCTTGACCGCTTTTGTGCTGCGATTTCCGATCGAACGCCGCCACCTACGGCTGTCATTTTTGGCCACCTCGACCAGAGCCCACGTCTGCCTTACTGGACCAGAGTATTTTTCCCATCGATGAAAAATCAGAGAAAAATTAATGTTTACAAAAAAAATCACCATTCTCTCTGCTGCCCCTGCTGGAGGGAGGGGGAGGGACTATGAAACCAGGAATTGTGTGCCTCAATCAGTCTGCAAGATGGAGGTCACACTGAGCTCTGAATGACGCTGAACAAATGTCTACACACCTGTGAGTACCCTTGATGCGGTTTGAAAATGAAGAAATGGTTAGTTGGAAGTAAAAAAGCACCGCCTGCAAACGGTTGTTTGGGGGGTTTGGGTTGAAGTAAAAAGGCTCTCTCTCTCGCCTCTCCTCTCTCTTCCCCTCCTCTCTCCCCACCCCCTCTCCTCTTCCCCCATCTCCTCTCCCCCCCTCTCCTCTCCCCCCTCTCCTCTCTTCTCCCCCCTCCTCTCGCTCCCCCCTCTCCTCCCCACCTCTCCTCTCCCATCCCCCCCTCTCCTCCCCCCCTTCTCCTCTCCCCCTCTCCCCCCTCCTCTCCTCTCCCCCTCTTCTCTCCTCCCCCTCTCCTCTCCTCCCCTCCCCCTCTCTCTCTCCCCTCTTTTTCTCCTCCTGCCCTCCATCCCCTCCCCACCGTCCCTCCCCTAAACCTCCCTCCCCTCCACACACCCCTACCCCCTTCCCTCCACCCTCCCTCCCTGCTCCCCACCTCTCCTCCCCCCCCTCACCTCACCCCCTCTCAGCACACCCTCTCTCTCCCCCTCTCCCCTCTCTGCTCCCCCTCTAACCCCCCCCTCTCTCTCTCCCCTCCTCCTCTCCACCCTCCCCCACCCTTCCTCCCTCCCCTAAACCCCATCCCCTCCACACCACCTACCCTCTTCCATCCCCCTCCCTGATCCCCACTTCACTCCCCTCTCAGCAGCCCCTCTCTCTCCCCCTCACTCACCCTCTCTCTCTCCTCCCCTCCTCCCCCAGCTTTCCCATCTCACCCACCCTCCCTCTTCTCCTCCTCTCCACCCCCTCCCTCTTGCCCCTCTCTTTGTGTCTCTGTCTCTCTCTCTGTCCCTGCCCCTTCTAGTTAGTGTGTGTGACGCTGCATGTCGCCTCCCCCCCCCCCCCACAACCGCACGTTGGGGGGACAGACCCAACGGGTCTGCACTTGGTCTAGTAAATAATAAATGCATGGGAGAATTATGCCTATCTAAGAGATCGATCTCTTAGATATTCATAGTTGTCCGTGCCTTTCATCCGCAGCGCTTGTAACCCTTGAAGGTCTGTGCAGCCCACGTGGCGTCAGCGCTGTTTGAAGCCGTCAATGACAAGCGGGGCTGAAGGCAGCTGAAATTCTGCCTTTGCAGCACTGCGCAGGCGCAGCAGCCTACTGCGCAGCGCTGGTTTCGTGGCGGGGTTTTCAAACATGGATTGTCATTATTTTAAGTGTATCTTAGGAAACAAAGAGAGAAGAATGGAGTTCGTGTATCGATAAGGTGGTAAGTACATTTTGTATTTATGTTTTTAAATACCGTATTTCCCGGGGTGTGGGGGTGGGGGGAGAGCGACTTTCACAGCGTTTGGCTTTGATTTGAACCACGGTGTCGCAGCGGTAGAGTTGCAGCCTCACAGCGCCAGAGACCCGGGTTCGATCCTGACAACGGGTGCTAATTGGCTTTAGTACAATTGTAAACGGTTCCCAGTGTGTGTAGGATAGTGTTAATGTGCGGGGATCGCTGGTTGGCGCAGACTCGGTGGGCTGAATGGCCTGTTTCCGTGCTGTATCTCTAAACTAAATGACACTAAAGTACTATTGGATGTTATGAGCACGCTTTAAAATTCGATCTTGTGAAAGGCTGAAAATGAGGAAGAGATGAAGGAAATGGGATCCCTCCAGGTTTGGAGAGCATGGGATAAGGGAACCTCATTAAGGAGGGTGGAATCATCCTACCACAACTAGAAAACAGCCCTGAACTGTTATCTACCTCATTGGTTGCCCTCGGACTATCCTCGATCAGACTTTACTGGCTCTACCTTGCCCTAAACATTATTCCCTTACGATGTATCTATAAATGTCACAATTACAATCACTTGTTGTCTTTCCACTGACTGGTTAGTACACGACAAAAGCTTGTCACTATACTTCGGTACATGTAACATGTGGTCTGTTCCACCCACCCAACCAGGAAGGCAAATTCAATGCTAGCATTTATATAAAGAGGACTGGAATACAAAAACAGATATGTAATGCTGAGGCTGTATATGGCGCTGGTCAGGCCACATTTGGAGCACCGTGAGCAAATTTGGGCCCCATTTCTGAGAAAGGATTTGCTGGCGCTGGAGAGGGTCCAGCAGAAGTTTACAAGAATAATTCCAGGAATCAATGGGTTAGCATTTGATGAGCGTTTGACAGCCTGGGCCTCTACACGCTGGAGTTTAGAAGGTTGAGGGGGCACCTCATTGACACATACAGAATAATGAACGGCATAGATAGAGTGGATGTGGAGAGAAAGTTTCTACTGGTGGGACTCTAGGACCAGAGGCCATAGCCTCAGAATTTGAGGGTGCTCTTTTAGAAAGGAGGTGAGGTGGAAGATCTCTAGTCAGAGGGTGGTTAATTTGTGGAACACATTGCCACAGAGGGCTGTGGAGACCAAGTCAGTGGATATTTTGAAGGCAGAGATAGACAATTCCTTGATTAGAATGGATGACGAGGGATATCGGGAGACAGCAGGAAAATGGGGTTAGAAGGGGGCAGAGATCAGCCATGATTGAATGGCGGAGTAGACCCGATGGGGCGAATGGTTTAATTCTACTCCTATAACTAGTGAACTTGAATCTCTGGTGGGACATCGCTGGGCTGTTGGGAGGCTTCCAAAGGCTTCTTGCCACGAGATGGAGGATGCAGTGTGTCTCAGCTCTGTCCGATGCAGTAGGGATGAGGGCGGCGCCGTACCAAGGCAGGTCGCTGGGACTGTCCTTCTCTGTTGAGGAATGGCCGGGCTCTTCCTCAGTGGCGAAGTACACTTGCAGGATGACCACGGAGAGGAAGATGAGAAGCAACCTCTTGGCCGTCAGTCTGAGCAGGAAACAGCTTCCTCGCCTGTAAAACAGAGAGAAGCAGATGTTTAAGAAGGAACTGCAGATGCTGGAAAATCGAAGGTACACAAAAAAGCTGGAGAAACTCAGCGGGTGCAGCAGCATCTATGGAGCGAAGGAAATAGGCAACGTTTCGGGCCGAACCCCTTCTTCAGAGAAGCAGATGTTATTGCAGATAGTATTGGTCTTAATTGCTGCCGATTTAACCTCTACAGATGCGACGCACAAGGCATTTTATTCGGATGCATCACAGCCTGGTTTGTGAACAGCTCCATCCAAGTACACAATAAACTGCAGAGAGTTGTGGCCGCAGCCCAGACCACCACGCAAACCAACCTCCCTTCCATCGACACTTCACTCAAGGCCACCAGCATTGTCCAGGATGAGTCTCACCCTGATCACACCCTCTACTCCCCTCTCTCATCATGCAAGAGGTACAGAAGATAGACACAAAGTGCTGGAGTAACTCAGCGGGCCGGGCAGCATCTCTGGAGAAAAATGATGGGTGGGGACACTTCTTTAGACCCAACCCGAAACATCACCAATCCTATTTCTCCAGCGATGCTGCCAGACCCACTGAGTTACTCCAGTATTTTGTATCTATCTTAAGTCAAGTAGGCATCATATGGGTTTTGACATTGTGGGCCAAAGGGCATCCTCTTTGTTCAATGAGTACAATTATATGTTTTTCTTTGCATTCTCAGTGTTAAATCAATCGCTTACTAAGTCCCGGAGTGGCCTTTTTGAACAATACTGTACATTTATTTGAAGGCAGTCATGTTGGAGACAATACATCAGTGTCTTAGATTTCAATCCTTCCCCACAAAGCCTTTTAGATTAGGTTAGTTTAGAGATACAACATCGAAACAGGCTCTTCGGCCCGTCGAGTCTATACCGACCAGCGATTCCCGAACACTAGTTATATCCACGTAAAGGACAATTTATAGACGCCAATTAACCTACACATTGGTGCAACTGGTCCACCCAGAGACCCGTTCGATTCTGACACCGGGTGCTGTCCATGTGGCGTTTGCACGTTCTCCCTGTGTCTGCATTGTTTTCCTCCGGGTTCTCCCAAACACGTGCGGGTTTGGCGACTCTCTCTGTACTGCCTGGGCGAGGTCTGTATTTTACCGGATTACATGCAAAAACAAAGAATGTCACCGTCCCTTGATACATGTGACAATAGAGTATAATTGAATCATTGAGTTGAATTCAAGTTTGCACATGAGACTGTTAAATAAAATAACAGTGCTTGCTATAGAACGAATATTATTGTGCAGCCTAATACAATGAACAATTCACGATAGGAAACACGGATGTATTTAGTTTAAGGGAATGAAATTTACCCGAAGATGATTACAAATGACATCGCCTTTCTGGTCAGGGCTGTGATTGACGGGGCTGAGCTCCGCCTCTCCTCAGCCGCGCCCCGCCCCTTTCATTGATGGTTCCATAGCTCGAGCTCCCCCGGGTCCTAAAGCCCGTCGACATGTTGTTGTCCAGCCTCACTTACCTCCTCTGGCAGCTTGTTCCATTTCCCCACGACCTTCTGTGTGGAAATATTGTTCCTCAGGTTCCGATTAAATCTTGCACCTCTCACCACAAACCTGTGTCCTCTAGTTCTCGACTCCACTACTCCGGGTAAAAGACTGTGCATTCACCCTATCCATTCACCTCTTGTTCCCATGCACTTAATACATCCTTCCCTGCCCAACCTCTCCCTTTCGCTCTTGCCCTCAAATCCTGGCACCACCTTCGTGAATCTACTCTGCAGTTTTTCCCAGCTCTTTATCCTGCCTTAAATTGTCCCAAGCGCTACTCTCCGCTTTCATTTATATTCAGGACAGTTTAATGTGTAACCGACCCCTCCCTGCGGTCGAGAACAGGAGAAAAAACCTCCATAGTTTCCGCGGGTGGATTTGTCTCCTTCCTTTAAAATGGTCGTAACGATGGTGAACCTCGGGTCCTGTGGCCGGCGCTCCTCTTCCCAGAGGAAGGCAGACATTGATGGTGAAATTCACCAGCGCCTTCAGTGCACCTGCACAACATTTGGCCGCCTGAGGAGAAGAGTGTTTGAACATCAGGGCACAATTCGCAAGCCCTCGATCATTTCGTCACACATTTTCTGTCTTTCATCTCTGGACTTTGTCCAACCGTCTGCCGATCAACTCCCCCTCTCCCCCCTCAACTGTGTCAACCTATTGCCAGCCAGGCTTTGTCCTGCCCCCTTCCTTCCATCGTTCTTCCATCTCCCACCCACCGCACTACAATCAGTCTGAAGAAGGATCCAGACCCGAAACATCACCTGTCCATGTTCTCCAGAGGTGTGACTTGACCCGCTGAGTTAATCCAGCACTTTGTGCCTTTTTGTTGTGAAGCAGCATCTGCAGTTCCATGTTTCTGCATCTTCACACTGAACACTTGCAGCCGAATTACATTCGTTCCCCGAGACGGCTGCGTGCGCAGTGTCAGCAGTTTCAGCAAATGGGAATGCGTTTTAAACCTGGATGTGGATGGTTAAAATCAAATGTTAAAATGGCTTCCATAGACAGGTTTGAGAGTTTAACCGAGGAGATAGTTTGTCCCATCTGCCTGGATTTCTTCACCGATCCGGTTATACTGGAGTACGGGCACAACTTCTGCCGCTCCTGTATCACACAGAGTTGGGACAGGGAGGGGAGAAACTCCTGCCCGGAATGTAGAGAGGAGTTTACAGACCGCACCCTCAGGGTTAGTCGGGCCTTGGCGAGACTGTCTGAGAAAGCTCGAACACTGAGCCTGAATCGGACAGAGAAGGAAAGTAAACTTCAGTGCGAGGAACATCAGGAAGAACTGAAGCTGTTTTGTGAAACTGACAAGAAGCTGATCTGCCTGGTTTGTCGAGATGCGCGGGATCACAGAGATCACCGCTTCATGCCGGTTAAAGAAGCTGTTGAAACCTGCAAGGTAAAAGCAAACCGATTTTGATCGCATCATTGTTTAATTCCATCTTTATAATCTAACACTTATTCTCTGATTTTCAATCACAATCCCAGGATCAGGTGAAATCTTCCATCCAGTCTCTTACAAAAAAGCAATCAGGGATCCAGCGAATGGAGCAGCAACAGAAACAGAAGATTTCTGGAGTTCTGGTGAGGCTTTTAAGTTTCGATTTCCTGATCTTGTGTAGATTTGATCCCTGTGATGCGTGTAATAATAGGGCAGCGCAGTGACACAAGTAGTGCTGCTGTCTCCTAGTTCTGGTGAGCGGGTTCGATCCTGACCTCGGGTGCTGCCGTGTGGTTCATGCCTTCTCCCTGTGACTGCGTCGGATTCCTTCCACGTCCCCAATACACGCTGGTTCAATGGTCAATCGGTGACTGTTATAATCCCTGGGAAAGTGGGTGGTGGATGGATAAATGGGAATTAATGGGCAGGTGAAAAGGAACAGGCAGCAGGGAATTGTATTGGGGTAGAGGATTGATGGGTTATGGGGGGGGGGGGGGGTTGCACGTAAGGTCACTGGGTCATAGGGCTTGACGCACGGAGCCGCTCAATCCATCTTGTGGACATCCGTAACTTCCGGTATATGTTATTAATGCAAGAAACGCGTACTTTCCTACCTGTTAAAAACCGCCAAAATGTTGATTGTTTGCGCTGTAATAAAGTGGAAGTTGGGGTAAGTGTGAGAGACATGTAGCCAACTTCAGAATTCCAAAAGTGAAGCGAAATGAAGGTAAAGAGAAGCGAGTACTGAACAACAACAGCTAAAGTGCTTGGCGAACATTGGCCGTGCAGATATCGGAATTGAAAATATTGGGAATTATCGCGTTTGATCACTGCATTTCATCAACAGTAAGGCATTACGTGTTTTTTCTTGATTCCTTTGTTATCTAAAATGTCTCAGAAGTGATAAATCTGGCTGTAAATTTTGCTTCAGAGGCGTTTTCTTTGTGTATGTAAAAACCCACTTGAGAAACATGGTTGATTTAAAAAATTTTACAGCCAGATTTTTCACTTCTGAAACTTTTTAGATGCCAAAGGAATCAACAAAAACACAAATAATGCCTTAGTTGATGAAATGCAGTGAGCAAACGGCCAATGTTCGCCAAGCACTCGGGCTGTTGTTGTCCCTTCAGCTCTCGCTTCTAACTACCGTCATTTCTCCTCACTTTTGGAATTCTGAAGTAGGCTAAATGTCTCTCGCGCTTATCCCGATTTCCATCATTATTTACAGCGCAAAAATTGTCAATTTCAGCGGGTTTTAACGGGCCCGCTACGCTGGAAACAATGGTAAGTGCCTACCTGCAGTTCATCGCGTGTACTCCAGATGACGCAGTGTAGCAACAGTACGGTCATGGGTCGTGACCCGACTGCCGTGAAACATCCCTATAACATTACCCGCTGAGTTCCTCAAGCATTTTTGTCTACCTTAGACAAATTTGAATTGCCAAAACAAATAAAAAATGCACTGGCCAAATGTCACCGTTAAAGTCGTGATGAAACACAATCAGTGACATTATATATTGATCTTCACCTTTTATTTCACAGGAACAATCACACAACCTTCAGTCCAAGATCACATCCCAGTATGCTGAACTGCACCAGATTCTCACTGAGAAAGAGCAGCGCACACTGGCAGATATCCGGGAGGAAGAGAAGAAGATTCTAAATCCAATGGAGAAAAATCTTGGAAAGATTCAAGAGAATTTAAAATCCATTCAGGAGGAACTCTTAAAGTTGCAGCAACAGATGGATCAAAAAGACTGTGTGGTGTTTCTGAAGGTGAGGGGTTACACTACAGTTTGGTGAAGTGAAAATGCAGTCACAAAATGGTGGGTGACATTTCAGAAATAAATGCTGCATTTACCAGTAATTCAGAACTGGGTAAATGTTTCATCAGTTCCAGCTGTTGTTGTTCTCAAACTAATTGGCTTATAATCTATGGGATCTCAGGAATGCCTGGCCGGAATGTAGAGAGGTGTTTGTATTCTGTAGCGTTTAGAACAATGACGGGTGATCCTATATCTGATCCTAAGGACCACGAATGGACAGAGGGCACTAAATCTCTGGAATTCTCCAACCAAGAGACTCTGAGAGGTTTAACCTGTTAGACGTATTTAAACCAGAGGAAGATACATTTTGAAAATTCGGGGGATTGTAATTGAAGGGAATGGGGCTAAGAGGAGGAGTTCAGTCCTGGGATTGATCAGCCATGGCCACATTGTGGGGATTAACATTGAAATCTAGAACGTGGTGCATACATCAGATTGATCATTTATATCCGGTTGCCATCAGCAGTGGGTGGTCACCTTGGGGGAATTTGCTCTGTTTGTTTTATCTACCTTTGTTCACCATAGAGTGACATCCCATTCTACATCATAGACAGGCCATTCGGCCCATCCTATCCAGTCAAGTTTTCTGCTCCACTCATCATCCCTCCCATCTACTCTCCACACCCGGTAACAATACCCCAAATTCCAGGACGTCACGCGTTTATCCTGCTTGCACTTAAATTTATCTCTGCTGTTGGCTACAGTCCCTCCAATGCAAGTGAGGTCCATGTTCCCAACACTGCATTCTTTTCAGTACTTGTTGAACACCATGTTACATTACAGCTTTGATTTTTGGTCTCCCCACAAGTAGAGATATTATTTCACCCCCACCCATTGAAATCCACTGATAACCTTAAATCCTATCCTATCATTCCTGACATGTTCTCCACATAAAATCCTACAACCTGCCCAGTCTTTGCATTCAGTTCTGTGTAAGAAGCAACTGCAGATGCTGGTTTAAACTGAAAATAGACACAAAAAGCTGGAGTTACTCAGCGGGACAGGCAGCATCTCTGCAGAGAAGGAATGGGTGACGTTTCAGGTTGGGACCCGAAGTCTGAAGAAGGGTCTTGACCCGAAACGTCCCCCATTCCTTCTCTCCAGAGATGCTGCCTGTCCCGCTGAGTTACTCCAGCTTTTTGTGTCTATCTTTGCATTGAGTTCCATCCTCTCAGTTATGACGTCATTCTCATGAAAATTCCATGTGCTTTCCCCCATCGTTCTACATCTCTGCGGCAATATCCGCCTTCTGTCTGCATGGCAGCGGCAATAAGAGTTGGGAAATGGGAATTATCAGAGGGTTGTAGAAATTTGGTCCCTCAATCAATTGAGATTTTTGTTTTATTTATTTCAGGAGGAAGCTGGTCGCAAGCAAAGGTAGGACATTGTCTTGACTGAAGCATTGTAAGGTTTTGCTGAATATATGTCTAATGCTCAGATGATATCCTACTGTTAAATATTTGCAGGGTTTGTGATGAAGCCAAACTACTGTCAGTGGTAGATGATAACTTGCTGATTGAAAAATTTGATAATCCTTTTTTGTACAACACGGTATTGGCAGAAACACCTGATGGCATCAAGCAAGGCAAAGCTTATACCCTTTGCATTGTTCCTTTTTCTGAAATCTTTAAATTATCCGTAGATGCAAACATTAATGATATTTTGGACTCAAGGGAAATTGAAGATTTGACCTTCCACCAAACACAGCTGCAGAAAAGCATCACATAGTCAGAGAGAGATGTCGCACAGAAACAGGCCCTTTAACTCAACATGACCATGCCAACCAAGTTGCCCAACCAAGCTAGTCCCACTTGCCTGAGTCTGACACATATTCTTCCAAGTCTTTCTTATTCATGTCTCTAATCAGCTGTCTGTAAAATGTCGTCATTGTCGCTGCCTTGTCCACTTCCCCTGTCAGTTCGTTCCATACATACACTACACATTGACTGAAAAAGCTGTTCCTTTTTACTGTTTCCACTCTCACCTTAAACTGACGCACTCTGGGTTTAGACTCTCCTACCTTGGGTAAAATACTAGGCTATTCACCCTATCTGTGAAAACATCTATAAACACCTGGATGGGCTCCAAAGACAAATGTCCCTGCCTGTCCAATGTCTCCTTATAACCCAGCCCTTCAGACCTGATGAAATTATTGTAAACCATTTGCACCCTTTCTAATTTGCTAATAACCGTATTGTGTCAAACGCTGTATTTAATATCCTGACCTATGAAAGCATGAGTGACAAACACATTCTTCACCACCCTGCCTGTCACTGTTGCATCTTCCATGGCACTGTGTACCTGCATCCCAAGATCTCTCAGTTCTATAACGTTCCCCGTTTACTGTGTATGTCCTGCCTTGGTTTGTCTCAGCAAAGTGCATCACCTCACCTTCACATGAATAAATCCCACCTGCCGTTCCTGAGCCAATTGGCCCAGTTCACAGGGATCCCATTTATTCTCAGATAACCTTCTTCACTCTCCACAATGTTACCAATTTTAGTTCCATCTGCAAACTGACTAACCGTGCAACCTACATACACAACCAATTGTGTATATAAATAAGGAACAACAGTGGACTCCGTCTCCAGTCTGAAAAACAACCCTCTACCAACATCCGCTGTCTGCGACCTTCAGGTAAATGTTGTATTCCATCGGCTAGTTCACCCCGGATTTCATGAGATCAAACCTTCCAGAGCGGCCTCTCATGCGGTGTGTAGAAGTTGCATCTCTCAGAGGGCAGTGAATATCTGGAATGTTGTGTCCAAGGTGGTGGTAAAAGGCTGAGTTATTGGATATGTGCAACTTGGCTACAAATAAATATTTGATTGATCGAATATTTAAAATGATGGGGAACTCACACAGAAGAGGAATTGGTGGCAGCTTAGATCAGCCATGATCACATTGAATGGAGGGGCAAGCCTGAGAAGCGGATTCTAATCCTGCTCCTGTTTTCTTGTGTTCCTATGCTCCTGTGTACCGACAAATTGACAGACTTGACACAGAGGAAATGCAGCAAAGATTAACAATACCTGTTCCTGGGACAATGAGTTTGCTGTGCGGGGTGAGATTGAGTAGACTAGGCACGTGTACTCGAAAGTTTGGGTGTATTGGAGGAGATCTCAGTGAAACACAAAGTTCTTACAGGGCTCAGTGGGTTGGATGCACGGAGGATGTTTTCCCTGTCTGAGGGGTCTGGAGAACGGGCACCCTCTCAGAATGTGGGCTGCACCATGTAGGACAGAGATACGGAGACATTACTGCACACAGAGACTGGGGAACCTTTGGAATTCCCTGCACTGGTGGCTGTGGAGACTCAGTCATTCAGTGCTCTTGGAGCTGAGAGCCATGGTTGTACATTACAGATTCAGGCCCTTCGGCCCATCATGTCCATGACCACCTTTTCCCCAATGACAGTGGCTTGCAAAAGTATTCATACCCCTTGAACTTTTCCACATTTTGTCACGTTACAACCACAAACGTAAATGTATTTTATTGGGATTTTATGTGATAGACCAACACATAGTGGCGCATAATTGTGAAGTGGAAGGACAATGATACATGGTTTTCAAATTTTTTACAAATAAAAAACTGAAAAGTGTGGCGTGCAAAAATATTCAGCCCCCTTTACTCTGATACCCCTAAATAAAATCCAGTGCAACCAATTGCCTTCAGAAGTCACCTAATTAGTAAATAGAGTCCACTTGTGTGTAATCTAACCTTAGTATCAATACAGCTGTTCTCTGAATGCCTCAGGGGTTTGTTAGAGAACATTAGTGAACAAACAGCATCATGAAGCCCAAGGAACACACCAGACAGGTCAAGGATAAAGTTGTGGAGAAGTTTAAAGCAGGGTTAGGTTATAAAACAATATCCCAAGCTTTGAACATCTCACGGAGCATTGTTCAATCCATCATCCGAAAATGGAAAGTGTATGGCACAACTGCAAACCTACCAAGACTTGGCCGTCCACCTAAACTGACAGGCCGGGCGAGGAGAGCATTGATCAGATAAGCAGCCAAGAGGCCCATGGTAACTCTGGAGGAGCTGCAGAGATCCACAGCTCAGGTGGGAGAATCTGTCCACAGGACAACTATTAGTCGTGCACTCCACAAATCGGGCCTTTATGGAAGAGTGGCAAGAAGAAAGCCATTGTTGAAAAAAATCCATAAGAATTCACGTTTGCAGTTTGCCACAAGCCATGCGGGGGACACAGCAAACATGTGAAGGAAGGTGCTCTGGTCAGATGAGACCAAAATTGAAGTTTTTGGCCTAAATGCAAAACGCTATGTGTGGCGGTAAACTAACACTGCACATCACCCTGAACACACCATCCCCACTGTGAAACATGGTGGTGGCAGCATCATGCTGTGGGTATGCTTTTCTTCAGCAGGGACAGGGAAGCTGGTCAGAGTTGATGGGAAGATGGTTGGAACCAAATACAGGGCAATCTTGGAAGAAAACCTGTTAGAGTCTGCAAAAGACTTGAGACTGGGGCGGAGGTTCACCTTCCAGCAGGACAACGACCCTAAACATACAGCCAGAGCTACAATGGAATGGTTTAGATCAAAGCATATTCATGTGTTAGAATGGCCCAGTCAAAGTCCAGACATAAATCCAATTGAGAATCTCTGGCAAGACATGAAAATTGCTGTTCACAGAAGCTCTACATCCAATCTGACTGAGCTTGAGCTATTTTGCAAAGAAGAATGGGCACAAATTTCAGTCTCTATATGTGCAAAGCTGGTAGAGACATACCCAAAAAACCTTGCAGCTGTAATTGCAGCGAAAGGTGGTTCTACAAAGTATTGACTCAGGGGGGCTGAATACTTTTGCACGCCACACTTTTCAGTTTTTTATTTGTAAAAAAATTGAAAACCATGTATCATTTTCCTTCCACTTCACAATTATGCACCAATTTGTGTTGGTCTATCACATAAAATCCCAATAAAATACATTTACGTGTGTGGTTGTAACGTGACAAAATGTGGAAAAGATTTAGGGGTATGAAAACTTTTGCAAGCCACTGTATACTAATCGATTTGCCCAGATTACATCGCCATTCTTCTGCAACTCACCCATTTAAGTGCCTGAAAGATAGTGATTATATCTCCCTCCACCACCTCCTCTGTAGCATGTTCCAGATATCACCCACTCTCAGTGTAAAAAAAATTTCCAACTCAGAACCACTTTAAAATTCCTTGCTCTAAAGATAACCCTGCACTCTTGATCTGATATCCCTGCTGCAGCACCGATCTCTGCTGCACTCCACCAGTCACAGACCTCCAAGCAGAAAACTCATCCTTCTACCGCTACTTGCTACCTCCAACCACCAAGCCAATTGTGGATCCATTTCACCAGCTCGCCTTGGATCCCACCTGCCTTCACTTTCTGGACCAGCCTTACATGCGCAACAATGTCAAGTCCCTCAGTGAAGTTCATATATTGGTTCACAATAAGATCAGTGTCAGTTCACAATAAGATCAGATGACACACCCATCAAATTCACCCGGAATCCCCTCTCTTTCAGCGACCCTACATCCACAAGTCTCCACCCATTCTGTCTAACACCCCATCATTCAACCTCTGCTTCCTTCCATGGTCCAAGCCACCCCTCCCGCTCTCTCACCCTCCACTCAAAGAAACTGGGGCAGGTCATCTGGCCCCTCATGTCTCCCCCTCCCATTCACTATGATCATGGTGACTCCACCCCACACCTCTACCTCCTCTTTAACAACCTCAAACTACCACTCGCCTCAATATACTCTTGCTCCGATCTGCCTCCATATTTGAATAGCCCACTTCATTTCTCCATCCCCACTGCAATCTCGCAATTCTCCTCACTCTCCGCACTCGTCCTCCCCGTCCACCCTCGCCCACCTCACAAAATTCCCCTCTCCTTGCCTGGATAAAAACTCTGGGAAAGATGTCTGTTGTCCACCGTATGTGGTTGTGGGTGAAACCCCGGGCAAGGTTCCAGTTTAGATTAGATTAGATTAGATTAGATTCGGTTTATTGTCATTCAGACCTTTCGGTCTGAACGAAATTTTGTTTCCCTGCAGTCATACATATAATTTAAAAAAATGGCAAAAACACACAATCAACACAAATTTAACATCCACCACAGTGAGTTCACCAAACACCTCCTCACTGTGGTGGAAGGCAAAATCTTAAAGTCTCTGTCTCTTCCCTCTTTGTTCTCCCTCTGCGCCGAGACGACGGTTCAAACTCCGCGGGTGGTTGCTGCCTCCGCCACAACTCCAGGGCCGAGTCGGGTCACCGCTGCTGCTGCTGCCGCCGCCACAGCTTCGGTGCCGAGCCGGGTCTCCGCCGCTGCTGCCGCCGCCGCTACAGCTCCAGGGCCGAGCCGGGTCTCCACTGCTGCTGCTGCTGCTGGCACAGCTCCAGGGCCGAGCCGGGTCTCCGCTGCTGCTGCTGCCGCCGCTACAGCTCCAGGGCCGAGCCGGGTCTCCACTGCTGCTGCTGCCGCCGCCACAGCTCCAGGGCCGAGCCGGGTCTCCGCTGCTGCTGCTGCCGTCGCCACAGCTCCAGGGCCGAGCCGGGTCTCCACTGCTGCTGCTGCTGCTGCCGCCACAGCTCCAGGGCCGAGCCGGGTCTCCACTGCTGCTGCTGCTGCCGCCACAGCTCCAGGGCCGAGCCGAGTCTCCGCTGCTGCTGCTGCCGCCGCAGCTCCAGGGCCGAGCCGGGTCTCCGCTGCTGCTGCTGCCGCCGCCAGAGCTTCGGTGCCGAGTCAGGTCTCCGCTGCTGCTGCTGCCGCCGCCACAGCTTCGGGGCCGAGTCAGGTCGCCGCTGCTGCTGCTGCCGCCGCCACAGCTTCGGGGCCGAGTCAGGTCTCCGCTGCTGTTGCTGCTACAGCTCCGATGCCGCCAGCTCCGCAATTAGGCCTCGGCGCAGACGGAGACGGGGAATACGACTGAAGAAAAAGTCGCATCCTCCGAAGGAAGAGACAAAAGCATGTTTCTCCCACCCCACCCACACACATACACAACTTAATAAAACAAAATTAACTAAGACATGACAAAGAACAAAACGAAAGATAAAAAAAAAAAAAAAAAAAAAAAAAATTGTCCGCCCGCCTGTGCCTGAGGCCGAGCGGCTTCTCCCCTGGTCCCGGGGCCGCGCTGCCCGAGTCTCCCCCCGACCCCCGGGGACTCTCTGATTATCTGCTTCTCCCCCCAGTCTCCGTCACCCTGGATGTGGAAACAGCGCATGCGGGGCTCGAGGTGTCTGAGGATCGGAAGAGGGTGAGATGGACCTGGACCGAGAGCAGTCTCCCTGACACCGGGAAGAGGTTTACAGACAGGTGGTGTGTGCTGGGATCGGAGGGATTCACATCGGGGAGACATTACTGGGAGGTGGAGGTGGCGGGGAGTCGGGGCTGGAGTCTGGGAGTCGCCGCAGAGTCTGTGGAGAGGAAGAGAGCGGTCACACTGACCCCGGAGACTGGAGTCTGGAGGATCAGGCGGATTGATGACGGGTTTGAAGCATTCACCTCCCCTCCATCCCCTCTCCCCGCCCGCCCCATCCCCGGGAGGGTGGGAGTTTATCTCAGTTACGAGTCCGGGACAGTTTCATTTTACGACGCGGACACCAAGTCCCATCTCCACACCTTCACTGGGAATAAATTCACGGAGAAACTTTATCCTTTCTTCTGGCCTGAGGGTCTAAACGAGTGGCTGAGAATCTCCTCCGGTTCCGCTCCGGGTGTGTAAAAAAAAAGAGGAAGTTCAAACAGGCTGCCACCTGGCGTCACCCCGTCCGTTACTCAATTCTCCAACACATTGCACAACACCGTATCATGCAAACTATTCCGAGAATCATTTCACCCCATAATTTGCTGGAGCTACTATAGAAAACATAGAAAAACAGAGAACACATAGAAAAATAGTTGCAGGAGTAGGCCATTCGGCCCTTCAAGCCTGCACCGCCATTCAATATGATCATGGCTGATCATCCATCTCAGTATCCCATCCCTGCCTTCTCTCCATATCCCCTGATCCCTTTAGCCACAAGTGCCACATCTAACTCCCTCTTAAATATAGCCAATGAACTGGCCTCAACTACCTTCTGTGGCAGAGAAATCCACAGATTCACCACTTTTGTGTAAAAAAATGATTTTCTCATCTCGGTCCTAAAACACTTCCGTCTTATCCTTAAACTGTGACCCCTAGTTCTGGACTTCCCCAACATCGGGAATAATCTTCCTGCATCTAGCCTGTCCAACCCCTTAAGAATGTTGTAAGTTTCTATAAGATCCCCCCTCAATCTTCTGAATTCTAGCGTGTACAAGCCGAGTCTATCCAGTCTTTCTTCATATGCAAGTCCTGCCATCCTAGGAATCAGTCTGGTGAACCTTCTCTGTACTCCCTCTACGGCAAGAATGCCTATCCTCAGATTAGGAGACCAAAACTGTACGCAATACTTTGTTTTTTGTATAAAAAGTCAAAATCTTTGGACTGAAATTTTTGAAATCTTCACAAAATTAGTTAAAATAAAATTGATACCAAAAGCAGAATGGATTATTTTTGGAACAATGGAGGACAGCCCTGAACTAACTGTGTTTCAAAAGAATCTATTTAATTACGGGTTAATAACGGGAAAAAAACTTATACTTAAATTCTGGAAAAACGCCCCTATACCAACAATAAATATGTGGATTTCAAATATGTTCAAAACATTACACCTGGAAGATATGAGATTCCTTCTTGCAGGCAAATCAGACCACTTCCAAAAGACGTGGTCTGCATTTATCGACTTACTACAAGTATAAGGTGCAACAGTACTCTGAAAAGAAATGGTTTCAGGATCTGGTAAGGGGGGGGGGGGGGGGGGGGGGGGGGGGAGGATGAAACACACGAAGTTGGTATATTCCTTTCTGCTCTGTCTTCTTAATAGAGCTTTTGTTTCATTTTCTCTTTTGTCTTTTCTACGGCCTATTTCTTAACTTTTTTCTCTAACTCTCCGCGTAGTGGGTCTTTTTTCTTGATCACTTTTTCACACAATCACGACTCTTTCACACTTTCTTTACTTTTTTCTCTTTTGAAAGCTGAATAAATGAAGTGGTACAAGAAATGTAATAAGTTATATTTGGCTTGTATTAATGTAATGTACTTCTAAAATAAAAATAAAATAAAATAAAATAAAAATAATAATTTAGCTGGAGCAAAAATAAAATATCTATTAAAGCATCTTTAGGGTGGCATTGTGGCATACTGCGAAAAGAGTGAACACGTACACCACCAGATTCAAGGACAGTTTCTTCCCAGCTGTTATCAGGCAACTGAATCATCCTACCACAACCAGAGAGCAGTCCTGAACTACCATCAACCTCTTTGATGACCCTTGATCGAACACTGCTGGCTATACCTTGCACTAAACGTTATTCCCTTATCATGTATCTGTACACTGTAAATGGATCAATTGTAATCATGTGTTGTCTTTCTGCTGACTGGTTAGCACGCAACAAAGGATTTTCACTGTACCTCGGTACACGTGACAGTAAACTAAACTAACTAAACTTGCGTTAGATCACCTGCCTTACGGCGCCAGAGACCCGGGTTCAATCCTGACTACGGGTGCTTGTCTGTGCGAGGTTTGTACATTCCTACATGGGTTTTCTCCGACATCTTCGGTTTCCTCCAACACTCCAGAGACGTACAGTTCTGTGGGTTAATTGGCTTGGTATAAATGTAAATTGTTCATAGTGTGAGTAGGATAGTGTTGATGTGCGGGGACCGCTGGTCGGTACGGGCTCAGCGGGCCGAATGGCCTATATCCGTGCTGTATCTCGAAACCAAATTAAACAAATTACAAAACCAGGGCTAGACATGGCACGACAAACGTGAATAAAAGCATGACACCAAAATTACAGACGCACGGAACCACAGGTTTGCACGATAATCCCGCAGCTAATTCGTGAATGGAGGGGGCGAGAGAAGGGGTAGAAAAGAGTTAAGAGGAGAGAGGAGAGGATTGGAGGGGGAGGGGGAGAGTGTGAGGAGCGGAGAGGGAGAATGGGGAGGACTGAGGAGGGGGTGGGAGAGAGAGAGGGTGGGAGGTTAGAGAGGGGAGGAGAGAGAGTTGGAGGAGGATTCGGGGGAGTGGAGGGGGCAAATATTAGTCGCTGGGGAGCGCGTGATCGAGACCCATGGAAGGTCGGGGAGAGGAGGGGGCGTAGGGTAGGCATCTGTCCCCGAGGGCCCGAGACAGGTGGCACGGTGTAGACTGTCTTTGTACCCTCCCCCCACCCCTTGTGTCCTCCCCCTTCCCTCAACACAGGCACGCATGTGGGAGTCTCTTCACTTCACCCCCCCACCCCGCCACAGATCGGTTGTATTGAAATAAAATTGGTCTTGCTCAACACTGGAGGTAGCGTGGGGGACATTGAATGAAGCGCCGGCCGGGGGCGGTGTACTGTACTGTCTGTGTGGACTTTGTGCGTTCCTTCCCCTGTGACCTGCGTGGGTTTCCTCCCACACTCCAAAGACGTGCAGATTTGCAGGTTAATTGGCTTCGGTAAAAGCTACAGATTGTGTGTAGGTGGTGTTGTGTAGGATGGTGCTAGTGTACCGGGAGAGGAGAGGGAAAGGGGATCGTCCCCTTTGGGGTAAAAATCATAAGTGATAGGAGTATAAGGCCATTCGGCCCATCAAGTCTACCCCGCCATTCAAGTGTGGCTGATCTATCTCTCCCTCCCAACCCCATTCTCCTGCCTTCTCCCCATAACCTCTGACACCCGCACTAATCAATAATCTATCTACAGTGCCCTCCATAATGTTTGGGACAAAGACCCATCATTTATTTATTTTCTCTGTACTCCACAATTTGAGATTTGTAAAAGAAAAAAACACATGTGGTTAAAGTGCACATTGTCAGATTTTAATAAAGGCCATTTTTATACATTTTGGTCTTACCATGTAGATATTACAGGAGTGTTTATACATAGGCCCCCCTCCCCCCCCCCCCCCCCCCCCCCCAGGCCTGTATTGCAGCCGTCTTTAGCTTATGCATGTTTTGGGGGCTAGTCCCCTTCAGTTTTCTCTTCAGCATATAAAAGGCATGCTCGATTGGATTCAGATCGGGTATTTGACTTGGCCACTCAGGAATTGAGCATTTTATAGCTTTGAAAAACTCCTTTGTTGCTTTAACTTTGTTGAAAAACTCCTTTGTTGCGGTTTAGGATCATTGTCTTGCTGTAGAATGAACCGCCGGCCAATGAATTTTGAGGCATTTGTTTGAACTTGAGCAGATAAGATGTGTGTATACACTTCAGAATTCATCATGCTACTCCCTTCAGTAGTTGTTTCATCAATGAAGATAAGTGAGTCAGTATCTTCAGCAGCCATACATGCCCAGGCCATAACACCCCCACCACCGTGTTTTATGGGTTTCCTTTCTTTCTTTTTAAATCTTGTTATTAATTTTTTTCAAAAACAAAAACCAAACAACACAAAAAAAACAATAATGATAAACATCACAGTGATATTGATACATAGGGATCAGGATTACATTAATAACAGGTGTAATAATAATAATAATAATAATAATAATAATAATAATAATAATAATAATAATAATAATAATAATAATAATAATAATAATATCTTTTATTGTCATTGCACGTCATTGCAACATCATATGCAGCTTCCAACCGATGTAAAGAAAAGTAAAATAAATAAATAAGCTGTGCGACGTGACCATCCGAGGGAGACAGTCCAGGGGAGGTGGGGGGCACTCAGCAGGGCCGGTTCAGAGCCGCTATAGCTCTGGGAATGAAGCTGTTTCTGAGTCTGGAGGTTCGGGCGTAGAAGGCCGTGTAACGTCTGCCGGAGGGAAGTAGTTCAAACAGTCCGTTATAAGGGTGTGAGGAGTCTTTATGCATGCTGACGGCCTTCCTGAGGCACCGTGTGTGGTAGGTGCCCTCCAAGGCTGGTAGCGGTCTCCCAATAATCCTCTGCGCTCTGTGGACGACGCGCTGAAGAGCTCTACTCTCCGCCTCCATGCAGCTGAGATACCACACAGAGATGCCATACGTTAATATGCTCTCTGTGGTGCAGCGGTAGAACGTTGTCAGCAGCTGTTGGGGCAGACCAGTCTTTTTTAATGTCCTCAGGAAGAACAGTCGTTGCTGTGCGTTCTTGACCAGCGCAGCGGTGTTGGTGGACCATGTGAGGTCCTCTGAAATGTGAGTGCCCAGAAACTTAAAGCTGGACACTCTCTCCACACTTTCTCCATTATGGGACCTTATGGTATATGTCAAGTATGAGTCCAGTGTCAAAATACACATTGGGTATAGACCTCCATGTAAATATAGTTAAGCGTTTAAAAAAGAGAACTTGTATATATATAAAAACTAAAAGATAAAAATAATTAAAAGAGAAAAACAAAACCTCCTAAACGCAAAACAAAATCTGGGCTACAAAGAATTTCAACAATTTAAGTCCCTGTTTGTCGTCAAGTCCGTCCCACCGTATAAAGGTAAAATAACTATTATAACGGTTTGAGAGGGGACAATTTATATTTCCAAAGTTGGGCAACGCCAAAACATGTGAGTCAGTGAGGCCACTTCAGAGTTACATCTGTCACAGATAGGATTTATATCACCATAAAAACAAGCTAAATTATCCTTTGACATATGAGCGCTGTGAACCACCTTGAATTGTATCAGAGCGTGTCTTGCACACATTGAAGAGGTATTAACTAATTGAAGAATCCTCTCCCATTTCTCTATAGGTAGAGAAATTTGAAGTTCTCTATCCCAGTCATTCTTAATTTTATCCAATGTATCTATTTGTAATTTCAAAATCATCTCATAAATAGTCGTTATTAAACCTTTCAGATAAGTGTTCAAATGTAAATTTTTTTACAAGATTTTGGTTTGATTTGGTAACGGAAAAGTGGGTAGAGTAGCCTTCAAAAAATGTCTAATTTGTAAATATCTAAAGAAATGTGAGTGAGGTAGATGATATTTATTGGAGAGTTGTTCGAAAGACATGAAACATCCATCCAAAAACAAGGCACGAAAAACTGATAATCCCTTCCTCTTCCATAACAGAAAGGCTTGATCAGTACTAGGTTGGAAGAAAAAATTAGATATGATAGGACTCGATAAGATAAAATCATTCAATCCAAAAAACTTACGAAATTGAAACCATATTCGGAATGTATGTCTTATTATTGGGTTAATCGTAAACCTATTCAATCTCGTAATTGTAAAGGGTAATGAGGCCCCTAGAATAGAAGCCAATGACAGCCCTTGCATAGAATCACGTTCAAGATGTATCCATCCTGGGCATTGGGTATCTTCTAAATATTTTGTCCAAATCGATAAATAGCGAGCATTAACTGCCCAATAGTAAAATCTAAGGTTCGGCAGTGCCAAACCACCATCTTTTTTTGATTTCTGTAAGTATTTTTTACTTAGTCTGGGATTTTTATTCTGCCATATATATGAAGAAATATTTGAGTCAAAACGATTTAGCAATAAAAATTGGTATTGTCTGAAATAAATACAAGCATTTATGTAGGATAAACATTTTAATAGCATTGATTCGGCCGATTAGAGATAAGGACATTGGTGACCATTTAGTAAACTGTTGTCTGATGTGGTCAATTAGGGGCATAAAATTGGCTTTAAATAGATCCTTGTGTTTCTTGGTAATCTTAATGCCTAAATAAGTAGAACAGTCGGTAGTCAATCTAAATGGAAACTGTCCATAATTCGACATTTGATTGTTTAATGGAAAAAGCTCACTCTTACTTAGATTTAGTTTATAACCAGAAAAACTACTAAATTGATTAAGTAGTGCTACTATTGCTGGAATAGATTTTTCCGGGTTAGAGATAAATAATAACAGATCATCTGCATAGAGAGATAGCTTATGCGTCTTATTCTCACCAACAATACCAAAAATATTAGGGGATTCCCTAATAGCGGTGGCCAAAGGTTCCAAAGTGATATCAAACAATAAAGAACAGTCCGTCTATTACCTCGAAAGAGCCGGAAAAAAGGGGATTCTGATTACTGGTAAGTACAGAAGCTTGAGGTATATGATATATCAGCTTGATCCAAGAGATACATTTTGGACCAATCATAAATGTTTCAAGTGTATTGAATAAGTATTCCCATACTAATCTATCAAATGCCTTCTCAGCATCAAGTGAAATGACACATTCTAGAGTTTTATTTCACGCTGTATATACAATATTCATTAATCTCCTAACATTAAAGTATGAGTAACGATTTTTAATAAAACCTGTCTGATCTTCAGAAATAATTTGCGGTAAAATATTTTCTAATCATAGAAACATAGAAACATAGAAAATAGGTGCAGGAGTAGGCCATTCGGCCCTTCGAGCCTGCACCACATTCAATACGATCATGGATGATCACCCAACTCAGTATCCCATCTCCGCCTTCTCTCCATACCCCCTGATCCCTTTAGCCACAAGGGCCACATCTAACTCCCTCTTAAATTTAGCCAATAAACTGGCCTGAACTACCTTCTGTGGCAGAGAATTCCACAGATTCACCACTCTCTGTATAAAAAAACATTTTCTCATCTCTTATGCTTAAACTGTGACCCCTAGTTCTGGACTTCCCCAACATCGGGAACAATCTTCCTGCATCTAGCCTGTCCAACCCCTTAAGAATTTTGTACGTTTCTATAAGATCCCCCCTCAATCTTCTAAATTCTAGCTTGTACAAGCCGAGTCTATCCAGTCTTTCTTCGTATGAAAGGCAATAACATAGCTAATATTTTTGAAATAATTTTGTAATCTACATTTAACAATGATATAGGTCTATATGATGTCACTTCAGTACGGTCTTTATCTTTTTTAAGAATTAAAGAAATAGATGCTTCATAAAAGAATTGTGGTAATATATTCATTAAAAAGGCTTATTTAAAAAACTTGCATAGCCAGTGGGACAGTAAACTCGAAAAATACTTTATATATTCCACTGTAACCCCATCCAGACCGGGATCTTTACCAGAATTCATCGAAAGGATTGCTTTCTGTATTTCTTCCTCTGTGATGGGTTCATCTAACAACAGAGACTCATTATGTGGTAAATTTGGCAAGTTCAGTTTCTTTATCTGAATGGTGGCCGATTAGGAAAAGGGGGAGATGCAACGAGACCTGGGTGTCATGGTACACCAGTCATTGAAAGTAGGCATGCAGGTGCAGCAGGCAGTGAAGAAAGCGAATGGTATGTTAGCATTCATAGCAAAAGGATTTGAGTATAGGAGCAGGGAGGTTCTACTGCAGTGGTACAGGAGACCACACCTGGAGTATTGCGTACAGTTTTGGTCTCCATATCTGAGAAAATACATTCTTGCCATAGAGGGAGTACAGAGAAGGTTCACCAGACTGATTCCTGGGATGTCAGGACTTTCATATGAAGAAAGACTGGATAGACTCGGCTTGTACTCGCTAGAATTTAGAAGATTGAGGGGCGATCTTATAGAAACTTACAAAATTCTTAAGGGGTTGAACAGGCTAGATGCAGGAAGAGCATTCCCGATGTTGGGGAAGTCCAGAACTAGGGGGTCACAGTTTAAGGATAAGAGGGAAGTCTTTTAGGACCAAGATGAGAAAATCATTTTTTACACAGAGAGTGGTGAATCTGTAGAATCCTCTGCCACAGAAGGTAGTTGAGGCCAGTTCATTGGCTATATTTAAGAGGGAGTTAGATATGGCCCTTGTGGCTAAAAGGATCAGGGGGTATGGAGAGAAGGCAGGGATGGGATACTGAGTTGGATGATCAGCCATGATCATATCGAATGGTGGTGCAGGCTCGAAGGGCCGAATGGCCTACTCCTGCTCCTTTTTTCTATGTTTCTATGTCTATGTTTCTATAACTTTTTTTAATACTGAAGATATGAAAGTGAATTAGGTGACAAATTAAACTTCTTTTTATGCTTTATCTGATGGGATAAATTGCAGACTTGATTTTTTAAATCTCAAAAATTTGTAACATTGCTAGATGGGGGCATGCACATTGAATTCTCCCAATTTTGTTAGCCCTTGCTGTCACCTCCCCTTACTACCTCTCCTTCAGCTTTCTGGTTGTCTCCTCCTGCTTTTTCCTTTCTCCTCCCCGCCCCCCACCAATATGAAGAAGGGTTTCGGCCTGAAACCTTGCCCATTTCCTTCGCTGCCTAGATGCTGCTGCACCCGCTGCGTTTCTCCAGCATTTTTGTCTACCTTCGATTTTCCAGCATCTGCAGTACCTTCTTAAACAAATAACATTCACCAAAGATGTTTGTTGCCGCATGGAGTCAGTCGCATGCAGGTGGGACAGGGTCATGAGCGCGCTACAGTTAAAGCTCCATTCACAAAATCCTTTGTTCTCTCTGACCTCACCGGCCCGCCCACTGACGCGTAATTGGTCGTTTCAGATAACTATGACCCGCCCAATGACGCGTGATTGGTCAGTCCAGATCATCATGCCCGCCCCCTTCAGTGTGATTGGTGGGTGCAGATCACCTGGGGCCGCCCACTAACGTGTGATTGGCTGGCCGAGATCACCATGCCCGCCTCCTGATCCGTGATTGGTCGGGCCAGGTCAAGATGTCCGGCTCCCTGATGCATGATTGGTCGGCCCAGATCACGATGTCCTGCCCCCTGATGCGTGATTGATCGGGCCAGATCACGATGTCCTGCCCCCTGATGAGTGATTGGTCGGGCCAAGACCGATAGCACGCCCCCTGATGCGTGATTGGTCGGGACAGACCAAATTAGCCCGCCCCCTGATGCGTGACTGGTCGGCCCAGATCACGATGTCCTGCCCCCTGATGCGTGATTGGACGGGCCAGACCACATTAGCCCGCACCCTGATGCGTGACTGGTCGGCCCAGATCACGATGTCCTGCCCCCCGATGCGTGATTGGTCGGGCCAGACCACATTAGCCCGCCCCCTGATGCGTGATTGGTCGGGCCAGACCACATTAGCCCGCCCCTGATGCGTGATTGGGATAAGCGTGTGAGACATTTAGCCAACTTCACAATTCCAAAAGTGAGGAGAAATGACGGTAGATAGAAGCGGGAGCTGAAGGGACAACAACAGACAGAGTGCTTGGCGAACATTGGCCGTTTGCTCACTGCATTTCATCAACTAAGGCATTATTTGTGTTTTTTCTTGATTCCTTTGGCATCTAAAAAGTTTCAGAAGTGATAAATATGGCTGTAATTTTTTTTAGTCGTCCATGGTTCTCGTGGGTTTTTACATACAAAATGAAAACGCATCTGAAGAAAAATTTACAGCCAAATTTATCACTTCTGAGAATGTTTAGATACCAAAGGAATCAAGAAAACACACAAATAATGCCTTACTTGATGAAAAGCAGTGAGCAAACGCGATAATTCCCAATATTCTCCATGTTTACCATGTTCCACACTTACCCCGAGTCCCACAAATTTTTTTCAGCGCAAAAATTCAACATTTTGGCGGTTTTTAACAGGTAGGAAAGTAGCGTTTCTAGCATTAATAACATATACCGGAAGTGACGGATGTCTTCCAGTTGGATTTAGCGGCTCCGTGCGTCGAGCCATATGACTCAGTGACCTTTCGTGCAACCTCCCTATAGACCCAGAGACAGACAAAACAAACAAACAACCGTGCAAGCTATTCACACATGGTCAGTATCTGTACATATAATAGTGTTATTTAATCATGCGGCGACTTAGGTTTCTGTACATTCATCACCTATCGTTCCAGAGAGTACTCGTGGAAAAACGTTAAAAACGCGTGCAAACGTTGTAATTTGTCTGTACACAAAAATGCTGGAGAAACTTAGCGGATGCAGCAGCATCTCTAATGAGCGAAGGAAATAGGCAACGTTTCGGGCCGAAACCCTTCATCACACTGATGGTGGGTGTGGTGCGGCGAGAAGAAAGGAAAAAGGAGGAGGAGTGGCCCGAGGGCTAAGGGATAGATAGGAAGGGGAGGAGACAGCAAGAACTAACAGAATTGTGAGAATTCAATGTTCATGCCCCCAGGATGCAGACTCCCCAAGCGGAATATGAGGCGCTGCTCCTCCAATTTCCGCTGGTGCTCGCTCTGGCCATGGAGGAGACCCACGACAGAGAGGTCGGATACGGAATGGGAGGTGGAGTTGAAGTGCTGAGCCACCGGGATGTCAGTTTGGTTAATGCGGACCGAGCGGAGGTGGTCGGCGAAACGATCGCCAAGCCTACGCCTGGTCTCAGACTCAGCACAATAACATCACTTCAATACCAGACACTGCAATGAAGAAGGGGCCTCGTCCCGAAACGTCACCCATTCCATCTCTCCAGAGATGATGCTTGTCCCGCTGAGTTACTCCAGCTTTTTGTGTCTATCTGCAGTTCCTTCTTATACGCTCGATTTTTATTTAATAATCTCATATGTAAACTTGAATTCAATGATTCAATTATACTATATTGTCACGTGTACCTCGTGACAGTGGAATTATTTGCTTTTGCATGCAATCCGGTAAAATAGAGACCTCGCCTCCTCCATGGCCAGAGTGAGTCCCACCGCAAATTGGAGGAGCAGCACCTCATATTTCACTTGCGTAGTTTGCACCCCAGCGGTATGAACATTGACTTCTCCAATTTCAGGTAGTCCTTGCTGGCCTCTCCCCTTCCAAGCTCTCTCACATCCCACTGTCTCCGCCTCCTCCTTTCTTCTTCCCGCCCCCTCCCCCACCCCCATACCAGTCTGAAGAAGGGTGATAACATCACTTCAATACCAGACACAATAACATCACTTCAATACCAGGCACTGTAATGAAGAAGGGGTCTCGACCCTAAACGTCAACCATTCCTTCTCTCCAGAGATGCTGCCTCACCCGCTGAGTTTCTCCAGCATTTTTGTCTACCTTCGATTTTTCCAGCATCTGCAGTTCTTTCTCAAACAATCATACTCTATTGTTCATAGTACCTCGGATCAGTGAAATGCCTTGTTTTTGCCAGCAATCCGGTAAAATACAGATCTGACCAGGGCGGTAAAGTGGGCGCCGACTAGGTTGCGAGAAGTTCATGGAACAGTCTATATTTCCCCGCAGCGGCGAACCAGGCCCCGCCGCACCAGGCAGCAGGCGCCACCCGCGCCGGCTCCCCCTTTGTTCTCGGCTGCCCCCGCCGGGTTGCTCTCGGCTTGAAATGATTCAGGGCTATTTTCCCAGCGTGGAAAAGTCAATGACGGGACACCATAGATTTTAGCACAGTAGGGGGTCTTTCAAGGAGATATGCGGGGCATGTTTTATCACACAGGGTGGTGGGTGCCCGGAACGCGCTGCTGGAGTGGTGGTCGAGGCACATACGGAGGAGGCATTGTAGTCTGATGTGGGCTGAAGGAACTGTTCTGGTTCTATGTGGCCCTCAACAAAACCAACAGGTTCATTAGAGCTCCCATTCCCAGCTCCTTACCCACAACCATTAGATTCTTGAACCGACCTGTACTGCCTGCGTTTGGCCCCCATACCTCTAACCTGTCCTATCAATGTACCTGTCTAAATGCTTCTGAAACGTTACGATAGTGCCCGCCTCATATACCTCCTCCAGCAGCTCATTCCATACACCTACCACCCATTGTGTGAACAAAGTTACCTCTCAGGTTTCTAGTAAACCTTTCCACCTTCACCTTAACCCTATGTCCTCTGGTACTTGATGCCCCTCCTCTGGGCAAGAGGCTCTGTGCGTCTACCCGATCTGTTCCTCTCATGATTTTTTTACATCTCTTCTAAGATCATCCCTCATCATGGAAAAGCAGCCAACATAATCAAATACTTATTCTACCCAGGTCATTCATTCTTCTCACTGTTCTTGTCGGGCAGAAGGTACAGAATCTTGAAAGCGCGTACCACCTGTCTCAGGAACAGCCTCCTTCCCTCTGTTATCAGGCTTCTGAATGATCCTTCCATAAGCTAGACATTGTGTGTTGAAGGGCCTGTTCCTGTGCAGTATTGATGACGTCTTGTTTTCTCTGTTGAGCGGCAGTGCAAGGTTGATTTTCCGACCAGTGGAGCTTACTTTACTTTAGAGATACAGCATGGAAGTAGGCCCTTCGGCCCACCGAGTGCACATCGACCATCGATCACCAATTAACACTTGGTCTCTGTTATCCCACCTTCCCGTTCATTCCCAACATACTTGGGGCAATTTACAGAGGGCCAATTACCCTACAAACCCGCATGTCTTTTGAATGTGGGAGAAAACCGGAGCACCCGGAGGAAACCCACGCGGTCACAGGGAGAATGTGCACGCTCCGAACAGTGAACATGGTCAGGATCGAACCCGGGTCTCAGGCCCCGTGAGGCAGCGGTTCAATCTGCTGCTCCATATTACCTCAGAAATATTAACCCTTCCCTCTCCAGATACTGTACACTGCCCGACCTGCTGAATGCCGACAACGCTTTCTGTATTTTTGTTGGCATTTTATGGTCAGACTCATGTTCCAATCACCCATTTAACTGGAACAACTTTAGTTTAAGGGAATGAAATTTACCCGAAGCTGATTACAAATGACATCGGCTTTCTGGTCAGGGCTGTGATTGACGGGGCTGAGCTCCGCCTCCCCTCAGACTTGCCCCGCCCCTTTCATTGATTGTTCCTCAGCTCCGGGCTCCCCCGGATCCTAAAGCCCGTCCACACGTTGTTGTCCAGCCTGACTTACCTCCTCTGGCAGCTTGTTCCATTTCCCCACGACCTTCTGTGTGGAAATATTGTTCCTCAGGTTCCGATTAAACCTTGCACCTCTCACCACAAACCTGTGTCCTCTAGTTCTCGACTCCACTACTCCGGGTTAAAGACTGTGCATTCACCCTATCCATTCACCTCTTGATCCCATGAACTTCAGCCTCCAGCGCTCCAATTAATTACCGCAGGGCGTCAGCAGTTTCAGCGAATGGGAATGCGTTTTGAACCAGGAAGTGGAGATTAAAATGGCTTCGAAAGACCTGGTCGAGAGTTAAACCGAGGAGGCAGTTTGTCCCATCTGCCTGGATTTCTTCACCGATCCGGTGGCACTGGAGTGTGGGCACAACTTCTGCCGCTCCTGTATCACACAGAGTTGGGACAGGGAGGGGAGAAACTCCTGCCCGGAATGTAGAGAGGAGTTTACAGACCGCACCCTCAGGGTGAGTCGGGCCTTGGCGAGACTGTCTGAGAAAGCGCGAACACTGAGTCTGAATCAGGCAGAGAAGGAAAGTAAACTTCAGTGCGAGGAACATCAGGAAGAACTGAAGTTGTTTTGTGAAACGGACAAGAAGCTGATCTGTGTGATTTGTGCAGGTGGGCGGGATCACAGAAATCACCGCTTCATGCTGGTGGATGAAGCTGCTGAAATATACAAGGTAAAAGCAAACCGATTTTGATCGCATCATTGTTTAATTCCATCTTTATAATCTAACACTTTTATTCTCTGATTTTCAATCACAATCCCATGATCAGCCGAAATCTTCCATCCAGTCTCTTACAAAAAAGAAATCAGGGATCCAGCGAATGGAGCAGCAACAGAAACAGGAGATTTCTGGAGTTCTGGTGAGGCTTTTAAGTTTCGATTTCCTGATCTTGTGTAGATTTGATCCCTGTGATGCGTGTAATAATAGGTCTAACTGTCTAAATGCTTCTGAAGTCTGAAGAAGGGTCTCGACACGAAACGTCGCCTATTCATTCTCTCAATAGATGCTGCCTCACCCGCTGAGTACCTCCAGCATTTTTGTCAAACTATTGAATTGCCAAAGTAAATAAAAAATGCACAGGCCAAACGTCACCGTTAAAGTCGTGAGGAAACACAACCAGTGACATTATATATTAATCTTCACCTTTTATTTCACAGGAACAGTCACACAGCCTTCAGTCCAAGATCACATCCCAGTATGCTGAACTGCACCAGATTCTCACTGAGAAAGAGCAGCGCACACTGGCAGATATCCGGGAGGAAGAGAAGAAGATTCTGAATACAATGGAGAAAAATCTTGGAAAGATTCAAGAGAATTTAAATTCCATTCAGGAGGAACTCTTAAAGTTGCAGCAACAGATGGATCAAAATAACAGTGTGGTGTTTCTGAAGGTGAGGGGTTACACTACAGTTTGGTGAAGTGAAAGTGTACAGTCACAAAATGGTGGGTGACATTTCAGAAATAAATGCTGCATTTACCAGTAATTCGGAACTGAGTAAATGTTCCCTCTGTTCCAGCTGTTGTTGTTCAGAAACGAATTGGCCTCCCGCTGAATCTATGGGATCTCAGGACTGTCTGGCCGGAATGTAGAGAGGTGTTTATATTATGTGGAGTTTAGAACAATCGGATGACATCCCATTCTACACCATAGACAGGCCATTTGGCCCATCCTATCCAGTCAAGATTTCTGCCCCACTCATCATCCCTCCTATCTATTCTCCACACCTGGTAACAATACCCCAAATTCCATGCGCCCCAATGTGTTTACCCCACTGTTACCCCTGGCTAAATTGGACCAGCCAGGACTTCAAAATGGGGTTACGTTTCAGGGTTTGCTGGGAGATTTGGTCAAATTGGAATTGCTCTCTGGGACTGGCTGCGAGAGATGCCAGGAAGTCTGGAACTTAGATACAATTTGAAAGCAAAGAATGGGAAGCCTTGCAAATCCTGTCAATCTGGTACTAAATGCATAGAATGGATTGGATGGCTGCAAACCAGACATATACCTTGTAAATAGCTTGTAAATAATGTTGCAGAGTCTGACTCTGCTAAGTGTTGATTGGATGGGGTGTTGAGCCTTGTCGGAGAGTTCTGTTCATCAGGGTAAATGTTTCCAAGTTGACTTCATCTTGAAGTCCGTTGTGAATACAATGTATTGAATTGTTGTATCATTGGGTGGGGAAATGCCTGTTATGTATGGGGTTAATCGATATTTGTAATAGGGGGGTTGCACGAAAGGTCACTGGGTCAGAGGGCTCGACGCACGGAGCTGCTAAATCCATCTGGAGGACATCCGTCACTTCCGGTATATGTTATTAATGCTAAAAACGCGTACTTTCCCACCTGTTAAAAACCGCCAAAATGTTGAATTTTTGCGCTGAAAACAATTGTGCGAGTCTGGGTAAGTGTGAGAGACATGTACCCAACTTTAGAATTCCAAGCGTGAAGCGAAATGAAGGTATAGAGAAGCGAGAACTGAAGGGACAACAGCAGCTAAAGTGCTTGATAAACATTGGCCGTGCAGATATTGGAATTGAAAATGTTGGGAATTATCGCGTTTGCTCACTGCATTTCATCAAGTCAGGCATTATTGTGTTTTTTCTTGATTCCTTTGGTATCTAAAAAATCTCAGAAGTGATAAATCTGGCTGTAAATTTTTCTTCAGATGCGTTTTCATTTTGTATGTAAAACCCACGGGAACTACGGGCGATTAAAACAAATTACAGCCAGATTTATCACTTCTGAAACTTTTTAGATGCCAAAGGAATCAAGAAAAAACACCTTAGTTGATGAAATGCAGTGAGCAAACGGCCAATGTTAAAAATAAATTGGATAGTCTTAAAAATAAATTGGATAGTTATATGGATGGGAAAGGAATGGAGGGTTATGGTCTGAGCGCAGGTATATGGGACTAGGGGAGACTATGTGTTCGGCACGGACTAGAGGGGTCGAGATGGCCTGTTTCCGTGCTGTAATTGTTATATGGTTATATGTTATATGGTTATATGTTCGCCAAGCACTCTGTCTGCTGTTGTCCCTTCAGCTCCCGCTTCTATCTGCCGTCATTTCTCCTCACTTTTGGAATTCTGAAGTTGGCTAAATGTCCCTCACGCTTATCCCCATTTCCATAATTATTTACAGGCAAATATTGACAATTTCAGCGGTGGGGTTTTAACGGGCCCGCTACGCTGGAAACAATGGTAAGTGCCTACCTGCAGTTCATCGCGTGTAATCCATTTGGAATAGCGTAGCAACAGTACGGGTCATGGGTCGTGACCCGACTGCCGTGAAACCTCCCTATTGGGTGATTAAGAGACAACCCCCATGTGGTTCGGCCCTCGAGTTTGCGGGACAGATAAAAGTCCCTGGTCACGAGGCTCAGGGCCCATCTTCTGGAAGAGCGTTCAGGACCAGGTACCCTTCTGGAGTGCCTCTGTCTGTGCGAAGCCTAGATGGATCGAACCCACGGCGGGATAGGTACAGTGTGTGATCTGCGATGTGCTTTTGGTAGAATACAATTAATTGATTCAAGTGCTTGATTCAGTGCTTTTACTGAAACTAGACTATGGGGAAGCTTAGAACCGAGCAATTATCACCGCTTGCATTTAAATTTATCTCTGCTGTTGGCTTCAGTCCCTCCGATGCAAGTGAGGTCCATGTTCTCATGACTGCATTCCTTTAGGTATTTATTGAAGACCACGTTACATTTCAACTTTGATTATTAGTCTCCCCTTCAATTTGAGATATTATTTCATCCCCACACATTTAAATCCACCGATAATATTATATTCCCTCTCATCGTTCCTGACAACTTCCACAGATGAAATCCCACGGCCTGCCCAGTCTTTTCATTAAGTTCCATCCTCTCAATTATGACATTGAAACATAGAAAATAGGTGCAGGAGTAGGCCATTTGGCCTTTCGAGCCTGCACCGCCATTCGATATGATCATGGCGGATCATTCAACTCAGTATCCCATCCCTGCCTTCTCTCCATACCCCCTGATCCCTTTAGCCACAAGGGACACATCTAACTCCCTCTTAACTATAGCCAATAAACTGGCATCAAATACCTTCTGTGGCATAGAATTCCACAGATTCACCACTCTCTGTGTAAAAAATGATTTTCTCTTCTTGGTCCTAAAAGATTTCCCCCTTATCCTTAAACTGTGACCCCTTGTTCTGGACTTCCCCAACATCGGGAATAATCTTCCTGCATCTAGCCTGTCCAACCCCTTAAGAATTTTGTAAGTTTCTTTAAGATCCCCCATCAATCTTCTAAATTCTAGCGTGTACAAGCCAAGTCTATCTAGTCTTTCTTCATATGAAAGTCCTGCCATCCCAGGAATCAGTCTGGTGAACCTTCTCTGTACTCCCTCTAGGGCAAGAACATCTTTCCTCAGATTAGGAGACGTCATTCTCATGAAGGTTCCTTGTGCTTTACCCCATCGTTCTACATCTCTGCAACAATATCCGCTTTCTCTCTGCATGACAGTGGCGATAAGAGTTGGGAACTGGGAATTATCAGAGGGTTGTAGAAATTTGGTGACATTGCCGCTGTCGGGATGAGGACGGTCCATCTCAGTCAATTGAGATTTGTGTTTTATTTCTTTCAGGAGGAAGCTGGTCGCAAGCGAAGGTAGGACATTATCTTGACGGAAACAGTGTAAGTGTTTTGTGGAACACCTTAAAACATTTCTAATGCTCAGTTTATAAACAGCTGTTCAATATTTGCAGGGTTAGTGATGAAGCCAAACCACTGTCGGTGGTAGATGAAGCCTTGCCGATTGAAAAGTTTCATTGCCCTGTTTCGTTCAACACGGCATTCAGAGAAACATCTGATGACTTCAAGCGAGGTAAAGCTTGTACCTTCACCATTATTCTTGTTTCTGATATCTTTAAGCAATACCTAGATGCAAACATTAATGGTCTTTTGGACTGAAGGGAAATTGGATCTACCTCTAAACCCATCAGCTGGGAAGCATCACAGAGTTAGAGGTTCATACTCTCCTGCTTTGGGTGAAATACTGTAGCTGTTCACCCTATCTGTGTACCTTATATAGATCTTATACACATCTATAAAAACACCCGGACGGGCTCCAAAGACAAATGTCCCTGCCTGTCCAACGTCTCCTTATAACCCAGCCCTTCAGACCTGATGAAATTATCGTAAATACTTTTGCACACTCTCTAATTTACTAACAACCATATTGTGTCAAATTTAATATCCTGACCTATGAAAGCATGAGTGACAAACATAATCTTCACCACCCTGCCTGTCACTGTTGCATCTTCCATGGCACTGTGTACCTGCAGCCCGAGATCTCTCAGTTCTATAACGTTCCCCATTTACTGTGTATGTCCTGCCCTGGTTTGTCTCAGCAAAGTGCATCACCTCACCTTCACATGAATAAATCCCACCTGCCATTCCTGAGCCCATTGGCCCAGTTCACAGGGATCACATTTACTCTCAGATCACCTTCTTCACTCTCCACAATGTCAACAATTTTAGTTCCATCTGCAAACTGACTAACTGCGCAACCTACATACACACCCAATTGTCTATATAAATAAGGAACAACAGTGGACTCTGTCTCCAGTCTGAAAAACTACCCTCTACCAACATCCTCTGTCTGCGACCTTCAGGTAAATGTTGTATTCTATCGGCTAGTTCACCCCGAATTCCATGAAATCCAACCTTCCAGAGCGGCCTCTCATGCGGTGTGTAGAAGTTGTATCTCTCAGAGGGCAGTGAATATCTGGAATGATGTGCCCAAGTTGGTGGTGAAAAGCTGAGTTATTGGATATCTGCAACTTGGCTACAAATATATATTTGATAGATCCAATATTTAAGATTATGGGGAACTCACACGGAAGAGGAATTGGTGCCAGCTTAGATCAGCCATGATCACATTGAATGGAGGGGCAAGCCTGAGGAGCGGATTCTAATCCTGCTCCTGTTTTCTTGTGTTCCTATGCTCCTGTGTACCGATAAATTGACAGACTTGACACAGAGGAATTGAAGCAAAGATTAACAATACTTGTTCCTGGGACAATGATTTTGCTGTGCGGGGTGAGATTGAGTAGACTAGGCCTGTGTACTCTAGAATTTGGGTATATAGGAGGAGATCTCAGTGAAACACAAAGTTCTTACAGGGCTCAATGGGCTGGATGCAGGGAGGATGTTTCCCCTGTCTGTGGGGTGTGGAGAATGGGCACCCTCTCAGAATGTGGGCTGCAACACGTAGGACAGAGATAAGGAGACATTACTGAACGCAGAGACTGGGGAACCTTTGGAATTCCCTGCACACGTGGCTGTGGAGACTCAGTCATTCAGTGCTCTTGGAGCTGAGAGCCATGGTTGTACATTACAGCGTCAGGCCGTTTGGCACATCGTGTCCATGTCCACCTATTTCCCAGTTTTACTAATCGATTTGCCCAGATTACATTGGTATTCTTCTGCACCTCACCTAGATAAGTGCCTCAAATATAATGATTAGATCTTACCACCGCCTCCTCTGTAGCATGTTGCAGATAGCACCCACTCTCAGTGTAAAGAAAACTTCCTACTCAGATCCACTTTAAAATTCCTTGCTCTCAAGATAAACCTGTACTCTCTTGATCTGATATCCCTGCTGCAGCTCCGATCTCTGCTGCACTCCACCAGTCACAGACCTCCAAGCAGAAAAATCATCCTTCTACCGCTACCTTCTACCTCCAACCACCAAGCCAATTGTGGATCCATTTCACCAGCTCGCCTTGGATCCCACCTGCCTTCACTTTCTGGACCAGCCTTACATGCGCAACATTGTCAAGCCCCTCAGTGAAGTTCATATATTGGTTCACAATGAGATCAGTGTCTTCTTAGTTGTACACACCCATCAAATCCACCCGTGAATCCCCTCTCTTTCAGCGACCCTACAACCACAATTCTCCACACATTCTGTCCAACACCCGATCATTCAACCTCTGCTTCCTTCCATGGACCAAGCCACCCTTCCCTCTCTCTCACCCTCCACTCAAAGAAAAAGGGGCGGGTCCTCTGGTCATTCATGTCTCCCCCTCCCATTCACTATGATCATGGTGACTCCACCCCACACCTCTACCTCCTCTTTAACAACCTCAAACTACCACTCACCTCAATATCTTCTTGCTCCGATCTGCCTCCATATGTGAATAGCCCGCTTCATTTCTCCATCCCCACCGCAATCCTCCTCACTCTCCGCACTCGTCCTCCCCGTCCACCCTCCCCCACCTCACGATATTCCCCTCTCCTTGCCTGGATAAAAATTCTGGGAAAGATGTCTGTTGTCCACCGGATGTGGTTGGGGTGAAACCCCGGGCAAGGTTCCAGTTGTTCGCCCGCCTGTGCCTGAGGCCGAGCGGCTTCTCCCCGGGTCCCGGGGCCGCGCTGCCCGAGTCTCCCCCCGACCCCCGGGGACTCTCTGATTCGCTGCTTCTCCCCCCAGTCTCCGTCACCCTGGATGTGGAAACAGCGCATCCGGAGCTCGAGGTGTCTGAGGAGGGTGAGATGGACCCGGACCGAGAGGAATCTCCCTGACACCGGGAAGAGGATTACAGGCTGGGAGTGTGTGCTGGGATCAGAGGTATTCACATCGGGGAGACATTACTGGGAGGTGGAGGTGGCGGGGAGTCGGGGCTGGAGTCTGGGAGTCGCCGCAGAGTCTGTGGAGAGGAAGAGAGGGGTCGACCTGACCCCGGAGACTGGAGTCTGGGGCATCGGGCGGGGGTGGTTTGGCGTGTTTGTTGCAGTCACCTCCCCTCCATCCCCTCTCCCCGCCCGTCCCATCCCCGGGAGGGTGGGAGTTTATCTCAGTTACGAGTCCGGGACAGTTTCATTTTACGACGCGGACACCAAGTCCCATCTCCACACCTTCACTGGGAATAAATTCACGGAGAAACTTTATCCTTTCTTCTGGATTTGGGATGGAAACAACTGGCTGAGAATCTGCTCCGGTTCCGCTCCGGGTGTGTAAAAAAAATGTGAATGTGGGAAGAGTGAAATAAACCGCAACTGAAATCAGAGCTGTCTGTCTGTCTGTCTGTCTGTCTGTCTGTCTGTCTGTCTGTCTGTCTGTCTGTCTGTCTGTCTGTCTGTCTGTCTGTCTGTCTGTCTGTCTGTCTGTCTGTCTGTCTGTCTGTCTGTCTGTCTGTCTGTCTGTCTGTCTGTCTGTCTGTCTGTCTGTCTGTCTGTCTGTCTGTCTGTCTGTCTGTCTGTCTGTCTGTCTGTCTGTCTGTCTGTCTGTCTGTCTGTCTGTCTGTCTGTCTGTCTGTCTGTCTGTCTGTCTGTCTGTCTGTCTGTCTGTCTGTCTGTCTGTCTGTCTGTCTGTCTGTCTGTCTGTCTGTCTGTCTGTCTGTCTGTCTGTCTGTCTGTCTGTCTGTCTGTCTGTCTGTCTGTCTGTCTGTCTGTCTGTCTGTCTGTCTGTCTGTCTGTCTGTCTGTCTGTCTGTCTGTCTGTCTGTCTGTCTGTCTGTCTGTCTGTCTGTCTGTCTGTCTGTCTGTCTGTCTGTCTGTCTGTCTGTCTGTCTGTCTGTCTGTCTGTCTGTCTGTCTGTCTGTCTGTCTGTCTGTCTGTCTGTCTGTCTGTCTGTCTGTCTGTCTGTCTGTCTGTCTGTCTGTCTGTCTGTCTGTCTGTCTGTCTGTCTGTCTGTCTGTCTGTCTGTCTGTCTGTCTGTCTGTCTGTCTGTCTGTCTGTCTGTCTGTCTGTCTGTCTGTCTGTCTGTCTGTCTGTCTGTCTGTCTGTCTGTCTGTCTGTCTGTCTGTCTGTCTGTCTGTCTGTCTGTCTGTCTGTCTGTCTGTCTGTCTGTCTGTCTGTCTGTCTGTCTGTCTGTCTGTCTGTCTGTCTGTCTGTCTGTCTGTCTGTCTGTCTGTCTGTCTGTCTGTCTGTCTGTCTGTCTGTCTGTCTGTCTGTCTGTCTGTCTGTCTGTCTGTCTGTCTGTCTGTCTGTCTGTCTGTCTGTCTGTCTGTCTGTCTGTCTGTCTGTCTGTCTGTCTGTCTGTCTGTCTGTCTGTCTGTCTGTCTGTCTGTCTGTCTGTCTGTCTGTCTGTCTGTCTGTCTGTCTGTCTGTCTGTCTGTCTGTCTGTCTGTCTGTCTGTCTGTCTGTCTGTCTGTCTGTCTGTCTGTCTGTCTGTCTGTCTGTCTGTCTGTCTGTCTGTCTGTCTGTCTGTCTGTCTGTCTGTCTGTCTGTCTGTCTGTCTGTCTGTCTGTCTGTCTGTCTGTCTGTCTGTCTGTCTGTCTGTCTGTCTGTCTGTCTGTCTGTCTGTCTGTCTGTCTGTCTGTCTGTCTGTCTGTCTGTCTGTCTGTCTGTCTGTCTGTCTGTCTGTCTGTCTGTCTGTCTGTCTGTCTGTCTGTCTGTCTGTCTGTCTGTCTGTCTGTCTGTCTGTCTGTCTGTCTGTCTGTCTGTCTGTCTGTCTGTCTGTCTGTCTGTCTGTCTGTCTGTCTGTCTGTCTGTCTGTCTGTCTGTCTGTCTGTCTGTCTGTCTGTCTGTCTGTCTGTCTGTCTGTCTGTCTGTCTGTCTGTCTGTCTGTCTGTCTGTCTGTCTGTCTGTCTGTCTGTCTGTCTGTCTGTCTGTCTGTCTGTCTGTCTGTCTGTCTGTCTGTCTGTCTGTCTGTCTGTCTGTCTGTCTGTCTGTCTGTCTGTCTGTCTGTCTGTCTGTCTGTCTGTCTGTCTGTCTGTCTGTCTGTCTGTCTGTCTGTCTGTCTGTCTGTCTGTCTGTCTGTCTGTCTGTCTGTCTGTCTGTCTGTCTGTCTGTCTGTCTGTCTGTCTGTCTGTCTGTCTGTCTGTCTGTCTGTCTGTCTGTCTGTCTGTCTGTCTGTCTGTCTGTCTGTCTGTCTGTCTGTCTGTCTGTCTGTCTGTCTGTCTGTCTGTCTGTCTGTCTGTCTGTCTGTCTGTCTGTCTGTCTGTCTGTCTGTCTGTCTGTCTGTCTGTCTGTCTGTCTGTCTGTCTGTCTGTCTGTCTGTCTGTCTGTCTGTCTGTCTGTCTGTCTGTCTGTCTGTCTGTCTGTCTGTCTGTCTGTCTGTCTGTCTGTCTGTCTGTCTGTCTGTCTGTCTGTCTGTCTGTCTGTCTGTCTGTCTGTCTGTCTGTCTGTCTGTCTGTCTGTCTGTCTGTCTGTCTGTCTGTCTGTCTGTCTGTCTGTCTGTCTGTCTGTCTGTCTGTCTGTCTGTCTGTCTGTCTGTCTGTCTGTCTGTCTGTCTGTCTGTCTGTCTGTCTGTCTGTCTGTCTGTCTGTCTGTCTGTCTGTCTGTCTGTCTGTCTGTCTGTCTGTCTGTCTGTCTGTCTGTCTGTCTGTCTGTCTGTCTGTCTGTCTGTCTGTCTGTCTGTCTGTCTGTCTGTCTGTCTGTCTGTCTGTCTGTCTGTCTGTCTGTCTGTCTGTCTGTCTGTCTGTCTGTCTGTCTGTCTGTCTGTCTGTCTGTCTGTCTGTCTGTCTGTCTGTCTGTCTGTCTGTCTGTCTGTCTGTCTGTCTGTCTGTCTGTCTGTCTGTCTGTCTGTCTGTCTGTCTGTCTGTCTGTCTGTCTGTCTGTCTGTCTGTCTGTCTGTTCATTTTAACGCGTTAACCGCGTCCGGCAACGGAACAGTAATCACTTTTGTGAAAATATAAAGATTGAAACAATCTCCCTTCGCGCGGGTTCAGCAGCAGCCGCGGGCGGCGGGTCCTGAGCTCCGGGCTCCCCCGGGTCCTAAACTCCCCCCGAGTCACAACGCGACACAAGCGGTGTTGGTGCGGAAATCAACAGCGGCGTAAAGGCGAGCTTGGGGATAGGTGGAGATAGAAGGGCGGAATAACATCGGAAGTGGTCAAGATCTTACTTTTGATATAGTTTTAACATAAAATGTATTTACAAATATGATCCGACATAATATTTATAGTGGATAGATGGATAGAGGTGTTTTAGAAATTGGTATATATGAGGGAGGTTGAATTGAGTTACGGGACGTGCGTGTAGGATGGTGTTAGTGTGCGGAGATTGTTGGTCGGCGTAGACTTGGTGGACCGAGGGGCTCGTTTCCACTCTGTGTCGTCAAATTAAACAAATTGCGAGCAATTTCGCAAAGTGCAAAGTGAATAACTCAGCTGGTTTCCCCCAAGAATGATACCCAAAGCGTTGAGTTACTCCAGCAGTTTGTATCCACAAGTACATCCACTTCCTCCCGAATGAGGAAGTTCAAACAGGCTGCCACCTGGCGTCACCTCGTCCGTTACTCAATTCTCGAACACATTGCACAACACCGGATCATGCAAACTATTCCGAGAATCATAATTTTCCGAGAATCACCCCATAATTTTGCTGGAGCTACTATAGAAAACATAGAAAAATAGGTGCTGGAGTAGGCCATTCGGCCCTTCAAGCCTGCACCGCCATTCAATATGATCATGGCTGATCATCCAACTCAGTATCCCATCCCTGCCTTCTCTCCATACCCCCTGATCCCTTCAGCCACAAGGGCCACATCTAACTCCCTCTTAAATATAGCCAATAAACTGTGGCCTCAACTACCTTCTGTGGCAGATAAATCCACAGATTCACCACTCTCTGTGTAAAAAATGATTTTCTCATCTCGGTCCTAAAAGACTTCCCTCTTATCCTTAAACTGTGACCCCTAGTTCTGGACTTCCCCAACATCGGGAATAATCTTCCTGCATCTAGCCTGTCCAACCCCTTAAGAATTTTATAAGTTTCTATCACATCCCCCCTCAATCTTCTAAATTTCTGCGTGTACAAGCCGAGTCTATCCAGTCTTTCTTCATATGAAAGTCCTGCCATCCCAGGAATCAGTCTGGTGAACCTTCTCTGTACTCCCTCTATGGCAATAATGTCTTTCCTCAGATTAGGAGACCAAAACTGTACGCACTCATTTGTTTTTTGTATAAAAATTCAAAAACTATGGACTGAAATTTTTGAAATCTTCACAAAATTAGTTAAAATAAAATTGATACCAAAAGCAGAATTTATTATTTTTGGAACAATGGAGGACAGCCCTGAACTAACTGTGTTTCAAAAGAATCTATTTAATTACGGGTTAATAACGGGAAAAAAACGTATACTTAAATTCTGGAAAAACGCCCCTATACCAACAATAAATATGTGGATTTCAAATATGTTCGAAACATTACACCTGGAAGATATGAGACTCCTTCTTGCATGCAAATCAGACCACTTCCAAAATACGTGATCTGCATTTATCGACTTACTACAAGTATAAGGTGCAACAGTACTCTGAAAAGAAATGGTTTCAGGATCTGGTAAGGGGAGGATGAAACATACGAAGTTGGTATATTCCTTTCTGCTCTGTCTTCTTAACAGAGCTTTTGTTTCATTTTCTCTTTTGTCTTTTCTACGGCCTATTTCATAACTTTTTTCTCTAACTCTTCGCGTAATGGGTCTTTTTTCTTGATCACTTTTTCACACAATCACGACTCTTTCTCACTTTCTTTACTTTTTTCTCTTTTTAAAGCTTAAAAAATGAAGTGGTACAAGAAATGTAATGAGTTATATTTGGCTTGTATTCATGTAATGTACTTTACTTCTAAAATAAAATAAAAATAATAATAATAATTTTACTGGAGCAAAAATAAAATATCTATTAAAGCATCTTTAGGGTGGCATTGTGGCATAGTGCGAAAATAGTGAACATGTACACCACCTGATTCAGGGACAGTTTCTTACCAGCTGTTATCAGGCAACTGAATCATCCTACCACAACCAGAGAGCAGTGCTGAACTACCATCTACCTCTTTGATGACCCTTGATCGAACTTTGCTGGCTATACCTTGCACTAAACGTTATTCCCTTATCATGTATCTGTACACTGTAAATGGATCAATTGTAATCATGTGTTGTCTTTTTGCTGACTGGTTAGCACGCAACAGAGGATTTTCACTGTACCTCGGTACACATGACAGTAAACTAATCTAACTAAACTGGCGTTAGATCTACTGCCTTACGGCGCCAGAGACCCGGGTTCAATCCTGACTACGGGTGCTTGTCTGTGCGAGGTTTGTACATTCCTACATGGGCTTTCTCCGACATCTTCGGTTTCCTCCAACACTCCAGAGACGTACAGGTCTGTAGGTTAATTGGCTTGGTATAAATGTAAATTGTCCATAGTGTGTGTAGGATAGTGTTGATGTGCGGGGAACGCTGGTCGGTACGGGCTCAGTGGGCCGAATGGCCTGTTTCCGCGCTGTATCTCTAAACCAAATTAAACAAATTACAAAACCAGGGACAGACATGGCACAACAAACGTGAATAAAAGCATTACACCAAAATTAATTAAATATGCTACACATTTTTTACACAATTATGAAATTTCAAATATAGTACCAGGAATTTTCATTATCAATCCCTTACAACAATGGCGAATGAATACACTAGATGGCAGTAAAATGTCATTCATTTTTAAATTACAGTAAAAAATCCAGTTTACAACCCAGCGGTATGAATATTGATTCCTCTAGCACCCTAACCCCTGCATCCCATCTCTCTCTGTCCCTTCCCCACACAAGTACTTCTACCAGCTTCAAAGCCGTCTTGTTGAGTCTCATTGTCTGTAATTCATTCGCATCCAGCCCACAGCTAACATGAACATTTCTTCCCAATAACCCTTTCTGGCTTAAGCCCTCCCTTCACCACCACCAGTTTAAATTCCATTTGGAATATTTTGGAGGACCAAGAAACCAAGAAACCAGAACATAGAAAATAGGTGCAGGAGTAGGCGATTCGGCCCTTCGAGCCAGCACCGCCATTCAATATGATCATGGCTGATCATCTAAAATCAGTAACCCGTTCCTGCTTTCTTCCCATATCCCTTGATTCCATTAGCCCGAAGAGCTAGGTAGACACAACATGCTGGAGTAACTCAGCGGGACAGGCAGCACCTTTGGAGAGAAGGAATTCCTTCTCTCCAGAGATGCTGCCAGTGCCACTGAGTTACTCCAGCATGTTGTGTCTCCCTTCAATTTAAACCAGCATCTGCAGTTCTTTCCTAGCCGTAAGAGCTATATTTAACTCCCTCTTGAATAAATCCAGTGAATTGGCCTCCACTGCCTTCTGTGGCAGAGAATTCCACAGATTCACAACTCTCTGGGTGAAAAAGTTTTTCCTCATCTCAGTTCTAAATGGACTACCACTTAGTCTCACACTGTGACACCTGTCACTGGACTCCCCCAACATCGGGAACATTTTTTCCACCATCTAGTCTTTTTCTAACCACGGCCTGTTCCCTTTATCATTGTTATTTTTGTGCATATCTTTCATTCATTTGTTCTATATCTTCCTCTATCACCATCTATATCTCGTTTCCCTTTCCCCTGAATCTCAGTGCGAAGAAGGGCCTCGACCCGAAACGTCACCTATTCCTTTTCTCCAGAGATGCTGTCTGACCCGTGGAGTTTCTCCAGCTTTATGTTCTCAAATATCTTCATTGTGTGAATTTTTTTAAATTAACATCGAACATTGTTCTTAAGTCCATCTGAATGCTTTTATTTTTAAGCCGTTTGGATAACAGTGAGACCCTTGGGTTTAACAAACCCACTCCCCCTATGATGTGACACAAACCTCAGGAAAATCCAAGTGTGATAAATCCAAAGTAACAGGCAGTTATTTGGGATATGAAGCTGGATCCAATCCCTTAACGGCCTGTCCCACCTGGGCATCATTTGCGCGTCACGCAAGTGAAAGCAACAGGTGTCCTAAACTTTCTGAGGCACAACTTTCATCGTTGTTCAACTTCTGTCAAGGAGAAGCTATACTTCACTCTCGTTAGACCTCATTTGGACTATGCAGTTGCAGCATGGGACCCATACACAAATAAAAACATTTCATCCATCGAACGTGTCCAAAGACAGGCAGCTCGATTTGTTACTAACACCTAGAAAAACAGGTGAGTTGATCATGGGGAACAAGGATATGGCGGACCAATTGAATAACTACTTTGGTTCCATCTTCACTAAGGAAGACATAAATAATCTTCCGGAAATAGCAGGGGACCGCAGGTCAAAGGAGTTGGAGGAATTGAGTGAAATCCAGGTTAGCCGGGAAGTGGTGTTGGGTAAATTAAATGGATTAAAGGCCGATAAATCCCCAGGGCCAGATAGGCTGCATCCCAGAGTACTTAAGGAAGTAGCTACAGAAATAGTGGATGCATTAGTAATAATCTTTCAAAACTCTTTAGATTCTGGAGTAGTTCCTGAGGATTGGCGGGTAGCAAACGTAACCCCACTTTTTATGAAGGGAGGGGAGAGAAAACGGGGAATTACAGACCAGTTAGTCTAACATCGGTAGTGGGGAAACTGCTAGAGTCAGTTATTAAAGATGGGATAGCAGCACATTTGGAAAGTGGTGAAATCATTGGACAAAGTCAGCATGGATTTACAAAAGATAAATCATGTCTGACGAATCTTATAGAATTTTTCGAGGATGTAACTAGTAGCGTGGATAGGGGAGAACCAGTGGATGTGGTGTATCTGGACTTCCAGAAGGCTTTCGACAAGGTCCCACATAAGAGGTTAGTTTACAAACTTAAAGCACACGGCATTGGGGGTTCAGTATTGATGTGGATAGAGAACTGTCTGGCAAACAGGAAGCAAAGAGTAGGAGTAAACGGGTCCTTTACACAATGGCAGGCAGTGACTAGTGGGGTGCCGCAAGGCTCAGTGCTGGGACCCCAGCTATTTACAATATATATTAATGATCTGGATGAGGGAATTGAAGGCAATATCTCCAAGTTTGCGGATGACACTAAGCTGGGGGGCAGTGTTAGCTGTGAGGAGGATGCTAGGAGACTGCAAGGTGACTTGGATAGGCTGGGTGAGTGGGCAAATGTTTGGCAGATGCAGTATAATGTGGATAAATGTGAGGTTATCCATTTTGGTGGCAAAAACAGGAAAGCAGACTATTATCTAAATGGTGGCCGACTAGGAAAAGGGGAGATGCAGCGAGACCTGGGTGTCATGGTACACCAGTCTTTGAAAGTGGGCATGCAGGTGCAGCAGGCAGTGAAGAAAGCGAATGGTATGTTAGCTTTCATAGCAAAAGGATTTGAGTATAGGAGCAGGGAGGTTCTACTGCAGTTGTACAGGGTCTTGGTGAGACCACACCTGGAGTATTGCGTACAGTTTTGGTCTCCAAATCTGAGGAAGGACATTATTGCCATAGAGAGAGTGCAGAGAAGGTTCACCAGACTGATTCCTGGGATGTCAGGACTGTCTTATGAAGAAAGACTGGATAGACTTGGTTTATACTCTCTAGAATTTAGGAGATTGAGAGGGGATCTTATAGAAACTTACAAAATACTTAAGGGGTCGGACAGGCTAGATGCAGGAAGATTGCTCCCGATGTTGGGGAAGTCCAGGACAAGGGGTCACAGCTTAAGGATAAGGGGGAAATCCTTTAAAACCGAGATGAGAAGAACTTTTTTCACACAGAGAGTGGTGAATCTCTGGAACTCCCTGCCACAGAGGGTAGTCGAGGCCAGTTCATTGGCTATATTTAAGAGGGAGTTAGATGTGGCCTTTGTGGCTAAGGGGATCAGAGGGTATGGAGAGAAGGCAGGTACGGGATACTGAGTTGGATGATCAGCCATGATCATATTGAATGGCGGTGCAGGCTCGAAGGGCCGAATGGCCTACTCCTGCACCTAATTTCTATGTTTCTATGTTTCTATGAGAGAGAGAAGCGACTGTCACCAAACTTCTGAATTCTCTGGAGTGGAACCCTCTCCAAGACAGACGTGAAGCTCACCGTTTGACCTGTTTTTACAAAATGTTAAATGGTCAGCTCGACATAGATTACAAGACCTACACCAAACCCAAACCAATTAGGAGCAGACTAGGGTAATTTGCGATCCCAGCTACAAAGACAGATGTGTACAGCAATTCGTTCTTCCCCCGCACAATTAAAGCATGGAATAATCTCCACCCAACTATAGTTACCCAACCAGATGCAACTACATTTAAAGTAGCTCTTTCTTCCCAATAACCCTTTCTGGCTTAATCCCTCCCTTCACCACCTCCAGTTTAACTGGCAATCACCGAGGTACAGAGTTAAGTAATGTAACAGCCGCAGGGAAGAAGCTGTTCCTGAACCTGCTGGTCCGGCAACGGAGAGACCTGTAGCGCCTCCCGGATGGGAGGATGGTAAACAGACTGTGGCTGGGGTGAGAGCAGTCCTTGACGATGCTGAGCACCCTTCGCAGACATCGCTTGCTCTGGACAGACTCAATGGAGGGGAGTGAGGAACCGGTGATGCGTTGGGCAATTTTTACCACCCTCTGCAGTGCTTTCCAGATGTGTAAACATCTGGACTGCCAGATGTGCAGACCAGGGGAGAGCAAATGGTAGCCTATAGGAAAATAAAGAAGGAAACCCATAAAATAATTTTTAAAAAGCGAAAAAAAAGACAGTAGACAAGAAGAAAAAAGGGACCCTTATGTGTGGATATACCTGCTTTATATCTCACCACGCCCATCACCCAGTTCGTGAATCGGTTGATTTCCAGAGTTGTGTTGCACCATACTATATTTGTAATGAATCAATTAACGGAGACCATGTCTTTAAAAATTGCTCTGATTTTCCTGCTAAGACGAGTCTTATATCTTCAAGATATCGTCAAGATATCGTCTCAGACATGCCGTGCGAGGATTTTGAGAATCCCACAGTCCTGGTGCGCCGCACTACCACACGTCACTGCCTACGCCACCACGTCTCACCATGCGCCTTGCGCACGTCGTGCCTCGTGACGCATTAATGATTTTGCGTAAATGACGCGCAAATGACGCCCAAGTGGGACTGGCCCTTTAATCATCAAAAGCCGCCCGCTGCCTCAGCAAGGCCAGCAGCATAATCAAGGACGAGTCGCACCCTGGCCACTCCCTCTTCTCCCCTCTCCCACCACGCAAAAGTATACATGTGAAAACGCACACCTCCAAATTCAGGGACAGTTTCTTCCCAGCTGTTATCCGGCAACTGAATCATCCTACCACAACCAGGATGTGGTGCCATCCTCTACTATTGTCTACCTCATTGGTGACCCTTGGACTCTCCTCGATCAGAGTTTGCTGGCTTTACTTTGCACTAAACACGATTCCCTTATCATGTATCTGTAAACGGGTCGCTTGTAATCTTGCATTGTCTTTCCGCCAACTGGATAGCACGCAACAAAAGCTTTTCACGGCACCTCGTTACACGTGACAATTAATTAAACAAAACCAAAAAGCCATTCCGTCAGTTCCATGAGACGTTCCCTCTGTGAAGATTGCTTCGTGATGGAAGGAGGGCAGTAGGTTCTGAAGATGACAGTCACCTCTTCATGCTGTTGATCACTTGCAGGACTGGGCCTTCAGGTACACCTGTGGGAAGGGTGGATGGTCGGGCAGGTAATATTCACCTGGGCTCGTTGCGGTGAGCTACACAAACCGCTGGTGGTGGAATAGTCCATCCAGAGTGGCCAAGGGTGGAGGAAGCTCTCGCACTTCAGTCCCAACTCCTGTCTCACAGGGACCGGCAATCGCTCATCCAGGTGGGCCACTGACGTGAGGTAGACCTGCAGAGCAACAATGGAGAGCAGAAACAGCAGAAGCCTCTTCACCACATCCTTCTCAGCTGGGATGGTCTTCCGAGGCTGTGGATCAAAATAGGGAGAGAGTCAATGAAAGGATCTGGGGAATAGTCTCACTCGCTAGAATTTAGAAGATTGAGGTGGGGGGGGGGGGGGGGAGATCTGATAGAAACGTACAAAATTCTTAAGGGGTTCGACAGTCTAGATGCAGGAAGATTGTTCCGAATGTTGGGGAAGTCCAGAACAAGGGGCCACACACAGTTTAAGGATAAAGGGGAAATCTTTTAGGACTGAGATGAGAAAAACATTTTCACACAGAGAGTGGTGAATCTGTGGAATTCTTTGCTACAGAAGGTAGTTGAGGCCAGTTCATTGCAATATTTAAGAGGGTTAGATGTGGCCCTTGTGGCTAAAGGGATCAGGGGGTATGGAGAGAAGGCAGGTACAGGATACTGAGTTGGATGATCAGCCATGATCGTATTGAATGGCGGTGCCACCCTGGAGCTTACTGTGGCAACGTGAGGGTACAACATAGGCAACATCAGGATGTTACTGAGGCAATAAATAGATTAATGGCTGCCACGGTGGCGCAGTGGTAGAGTTGCTGCCTTACAACGCTTGCAGCTCCAGAGACCCGGGTTCGATCCCGGCTATGTGTGCTTGTCTGTACGGAGTTTGAACGTTCTCCCCGTGACCTGTGTGAGTTTTCCCCGTGATCTCCGGTTTCCACCCACTCTCCAAAGACGTACAGGTTTGTAGGCTGAATAGCTCGGTGTATGTGTAAATTGTCCATAGTGTGTGTGGGGTGGTGTTAATGTGCGGCGTTCACTAGTCGGTGGGCCGAAGGGCCAGTTCCCACGCTGTATCTCTGAACTAAACTAAACTAAACTCGCTGCCTGGGCCCGTTCTTGCATCACCACTCCTGTCATTGTACTAGTTTCATTGTCGTCCTGTCGAGTTTCACTATCTGTGAAACTCATTATCACCTCGCCCACAACCAACAATGGACCATTGTGGGCTCCACTTTTCCTTGATCCTTTTTGCATACCTTTCATTCATTGGTTCTCTGTCTCCATACTAAACTACCAAACTATCTTGTAGTAATCAAAATTTCGCACAGCACGGCTCAAGAACAGGCCACCACGTCTGCTGAACCTGCGCCCGAGATCGGTGTTGTAATGGGGCGTAAGGTCGAGGGTAGGCTGATCTCTAACGGGGTCCCCCCCCCCCTCTCTCTCTCTTTCTCTCTCTCTCTACCCCCGCAAGTTGCTGCATTTACGAGAAGCCTCGAGCGTTCGAGGAGAGCAGCTCGGAGAGCGTAGAGGAGAACGGCGGCTGTCCCCGTTCCCCACAGAAGGCGGACCCTGGGGAACGGGGAAAGGGGATGGACCCGGAGGGGTGGAGGGGTCGGGGGGGAGGTTGGATGCGACGCACGGAACCACAGGTTTGCACCATAATCCCGCAGCTAATTCGTGAATGGAGGGGCGAGAGAGGGGGAGAAAAGAGTTAAGAGGAGAGAGGAGAGGAGAGGATGAGAGGATTGGAGGGGGAGGGGGAGAGTGGGAGGAGCGGAGAGGGAGAATGGGGAGGACTGAGGAGGGGATTTGTCTCCTTCCTTTAAAATGGTCGTAACGATGGTGACCCTCTGGTCCTGTGGCCGGCGCTCCTCTTCCCAGAGGATGGCAGACATTGATGGTGCAATTCACCAGCGGCTTCAGTGCATCTGCACAACCTTTGGCCGTCTGAGGAGAAGAGTGTTTGAAGATCAGGACATTGTTTGCCTCTACTTTTTGCCTCACTTTTTTTTTAACAAGTTTGGGTTCACAAGATGAATTTTGGTTGTCGGGCGTCTGCAGCCCAATTGTTTGCCTGTACTTTTTGACAAGTTTGTGTTCACAAACTGAATTTTGGTTGTCGGGTGGCTGTAGCCCATTTGTTTGCCTCGGCTTGGCTTTTAAAATCAGTTGGATGCCTGCCCAAGCATCCATACGACCCACAATGTCTATACTAGCCCTATGGAAATCAGTGCCTTCAGCCCTCAACACCCATACTAGCGCAACAGACAGCCCCCCCCCCCCCCCCCCCCCCACACACACTGGCGAGCAATATTGGAATTGGTGGAGAGGTGGAATATTGCGTTGGTGACCAGCCCTCCCGTGTGATGCTGGGACCCAACGGGTCCCACTTAGTCTAGTATTCTTATAGAAACGTACAAAATTCTTAAGGGGTTGAACAGGCTAGATGCAGGAAGAGTATTCCTGATGTTGGGGAAGTCCAGAACTAGAGGGTCACAGTTTAAGGATAAGAGGGAAATCTTTTAGGACCGAGATGAGAAAATCATTTTTTACACAGAAAGTGGTGAATCTGTAGAATCCTCTGCCACAGAAGTTAGTTGAGGCCAGTTCATTGGCTATATTTAAGAGGGAGTTAGATATGGCCCTTGTGGCTAATAGGATCACGGGGTATGGAGAGAAGGCAGGGATGGGATACTGAGTTGGATGATCAGCAGTGATCATATCGAATGGCGGTGCAGGCTCGAAGGGTCGAATGGCCTACTCCTGCACCTATTTTCTATGTTTCTATGTCTATGTTTCTATAACTTTTTTTAATACTGAAGATATGAAAGTGAATTAGGTGACAAATTAAACTTCTTTTTATGCTTTATCTGATGGGGAAATTGCAGACTTGATTTTTAAAATCTCAAAAATTTGTAACATTGCTTGATGGGGGCACGCACATTGAATTCTCCCAATTTTGTTAGTCCTTGCTGTCTCCTCCCCTTCCTACCTCTCCTTCAGCTTTCTGGCTGTCTCCTCCTGCTTTTTCCTTTCTCCTCCCCGCCCCCCACCAGTCTGAAGAAGGGTTTCGGCCTGAAACCTTGCCCATTTCCTTCGCTGCCTAGATGCTGCTGCACCCGCTGCGTTTCTCCAGCATTTTTGTCTACCTTCGATTTTCCAGCATCTGCAGTTCCTTCTTAAACAAATAACATTCACCAAAGATGTTTGTTGCCGCATGGAGTCAGTCGCATGCAGGTGGGACAGGCCTCGTAAACACTGCCTCGTTAACCTGCCGTCACTCATGAGCGCGCTCCAGTTAAAGCTCCATTCACAAAATCCTTTGTTCTCTCTGACCTCACCGGCCCGCCCACTGACGCGTGATTGGTCGTTTCAGATTACTATGACCCGCCCAATGACGCGTGATTGGTCAGTCCAGATCATCATGCCCGCCCCCTTCAGTGTGATTGGTGGGTCCAGATCTCTATGGGCCCCCACTAACGTGTGATTGGCTGGCCGAGATCACCATGCCCGCCCCCTGACCCGTGATTGGTCGGCCCAGGTCACGATGTCCTGCCCCCTGATGTGTGATTGGTCGGGCCAGATCATAGAAACACAGAAACATAGAAATTAGGTGCAGGAGTAGGCCATTCGGCCCTTCGAGCCTGCACCGCCATTCGATATGATCATGGTGATCATCCAACTCAGTATCCCTTTCATTGACAAAGATCGGATGTATTGAAATACAATTGGTCTTGCTCAACACTGGAGGTAGCGTGGGGGACATTGAATGAAGCGCCGGCCGGGGGCGGTGTACTGTCTGTGGACTTTGTGCGTTCCTTCCCCTGTGACCTGCGTGGGTTTCCTCCCACACTCCAAAGACGTGCAGATTTGCAGGTTAATTGGCTTCGGTAAAAGCTACAGATTGTGTGTAGGTGGTGTTGTGTAGGATGGTGTTAGTGTACCGGGAGAGGATAGGGAAAGGGGATCGTCCCCCTTGGGGTAAAAATCATAAGTGATAGGAGTAGAAGGCCATTCGGTCCATCAAGTCTACCCCGCCATTCAATTGTGGCTGATCTATCTCTCCCTCCCAACCCCATTCTCATGCCTTCTCCCCATAACCTCTGACACCCGCACTAATCAATAATCTATCTACAGTGCCCTCCATAATGTTTGGGACAAAGACCCATCATTTATTTATTTGCCTCTGTACTCCACAATTTGAGATTTGTAATAGAAAAAATCACATGTGGTTAAAGTGCACATTGTCAGATTTTAATAAAGGCCATTTGTATACATTTTGGTTTTAACATGTGGATATTACAGAAGTGTTTATGCATAGGCCACCCCCCCTCCCATTTCGGGGGAACCATAATGTTTGGGACACAGCAATGTCATGTCAATGAAAGTAGTCATGTTTAGTATTTTGTTGCATATCTTTTGCATGCAATGACTGCTTGAAGTCTGTGATTCATGGACATCACCAGTTGCTGGGTGTCTTCTCTGGTGATGCTCTGCCAGGCCTGTATTGCAGCCGTCTTTAGCTTATGCATGTTTTGGGGGCTAGTCCCCTTCAGTTTTCTCTTCAGCGTATAAAAAGCATGCTCAATTGGGTTCAGATCGGGTGATTGACTTGGCCACTCAGGAATTGAGCATTTTATGGCTTTGAAAAACTCCTTTGTTGCTTTCACAGTATGTTTAGGATCATTGTCTTGCTGTAGAATGAACCGCCGGCCAATGAATTTTGAGGCATTTGTTTGAACTTGAGCAGATAAGATGTATCTATACACTTCAGAATTCATCATGCTACTTCCTTCAGTAGTTGTGTCATCAATGAAGATAAGTGAGTCAGTACCTTCAGCAGCCATACATGCCCAGGCCATAACACCCCCACCACCGTGTATCACAGATGAGGTGGTATGCTTTGGTCTTGGGCAGTTCCTTCTCTCCTCCATACTTTGCTCTTGCCATCACTCCGATAGAAGTTAATGTTCATCTCATCTATCCACAAGATCTTTTTCCAGAACTGTGGTTGCTCTTTTAAGTAACTCTTGGCAAACTGATTTTTGTGGCTAACCAGTGGTTTGCATCTTGCAATGTAGCCTCTATTTCTGTTCATGAAGTCTTCTGCAGACAGTGGTCATTGACAAATCACACCTAACTCCTGAAGAGTGTTTCTGATCTGTCAGACAGGTGTTTGGGGATTTTTCTTTATTATAGAGAGAATTCTTCTGTCATTAGCTGTGGAGGTCTTCCTTGGCCTGCCAGTCCCTTTGCGATTAGTGCGCTCACCAGTGCTCTCTTTCTTCTTAATGATGTTCCAAACAGTTGATTTGTAAGCCTAAGGTTTGGCTGATGTCTAACAGTTTTATTCTTGTTTCTCAGTCGCATAATGGCTTCTTTGACTATCATTGGCACAACTTTGGTCCTCATGTTGATAAACAGCAATAAAAGTTTCCAAAGGTGTTGGAAAGACTGGAGGAAAGACTAGGTGCTGAGAGCTCTCTTATACCTGCATTAAGGAGTCATTTAAACACACCTGAGCAATTACAAACTCCTGTGAAGCCACGTGTCCCAAACATTATGGTGCCCTGAAATGGGTGGACTTTGTAAAAACACAACTGTAATTTCTACATGGTGAAACTAAAATGTATAAAAATAACCTTAAATAATACTGACAATGTGCACTTTAACCACATGTGATTTTTTTTCTATTACAAATCTCAAATTGTGGAGTACAGAGGCAAATAAATAAATGATGTGTCTTTGTCCCAAACATTATGGAGGGCACTGTATCTCTGCCTTAAGTATATCCATTGACATGGCCTCCACGGCCTGCCGTGGCAAAGAATTCCACAGGCGGGTTCTACAGATTAACTACACAGACCACCCTCTGACGAATGAAATTTATCCTCATATCCTTCCTAAAAGAATGTCCTTTAATTCTGAGGCTATGACTTCTAGTCCTAGACTCTCTCACTAGTGGAAACTAATACATTGTCCCCTAGTGTGTAGGGAGTGGATGAGAAAGTGTGATAACTAGTGTGTTCAATGGTCGGCGTGGACTGAAGGTTCTGTTTCCACGCTGTATCTCTGTCTGTTTGGAGTTTGCACGTCCTCTCTGTGACTGCATAAGTTTCCTCCCACACTTCAAAGGCATGCAGGTCTGTGGGCTAATGGGTGTGGAGGGGTGGCTGGCAGTTGCCTGGTGGGCCGAATGGCCTGTTGACGTGCTGGCTGGAGACAGAAACCCGGATAAAGTTCAGGCCGATCGGGATTAAATAATTCACCAAAAAACTTCCAAACGGGAGATACCAGGCTCCATCTGTCCCACCTCGTCCTTGTCTGAAGAAGGGTCTCGACACGAAAAGTCACCCATTCTCAAAGAATCTTATAGAAACATATAAAATTCTTATGGGATTGGACAGGCTAGATACAGGAAAAATATTTGCCATGTTGGGGGGGGGGGGGGGCAGAACCAGGGGTCATAGTTCATTAATAAGTGGTAGGCCATTTAGGACTGAGATGAGGAAAAACAATTTCACCCAGAAAGTTGTGAATCGACGGAATTCTCTGGCACAGAAGGCAGTGGAGGCCAATTCACTAGATGTTTTCAAGAGAGAGTTAGATTTAGCTCTTAGGGCTAACGGAATCAAGGGATATGGGGGGAAAAGCAGGAACGGGGTACTGATTCTGGATGATCAGCCATGATCATGTTGAATGGCGGTGCTGGCTCGAAGGGCCGAATGGCCTACTTCTGCACCTATTTTCTAAGTAACATCCTCTCCACATCCACTCTATCCGAACCTTTCACTGTTCGGTATATTTCAATGAGGTCCCCCCTTACACTTCTAGACTCAGTCTGTGACATTGTGGCAGGGTAGGGGAATGTGTCACACCTATTCTCTCTGTTTCTATTCTGTTTCTTCAGAGATGCTGCCTGACCCACTGAGTTACTCCACCTTTTTGTGTCTTATCTTCTTGTGTTGTGTGTTAGGGTAGATCTGCAGGTGGGGGGGAGGGGGGGGGGGGGAAGGGACAAAGTGCTGGAGGGCCTCGTGGGTCAGGCAGCATCTGTGGTGGGGGCAGGAAGGGGTGGCATCACATCTGGAGGTTTCCCCCAAGATGGACACAATAAGCTTGAGTAACTCAGCACGACAGGCAGCATCTCTGGAGAGAAGGAATGCGTGAGGTTTTGGGTCGAGACCCTTCTTCAAACTGAGAGTCGGGAGAGTGAGACACGGAGATATGGAAGGGTAAGGTGTGAAACGCAAGATCAAAGGGGACAAAGTTCAAGGAAAATGTAGAATGGGTCATTGTTGGCTGAGGTGAAGGTGACAATGAGGCGTACAAAGTAAAATATAACCAGGGGGACAGTCAGGCTGGTCGGCGAATAGGATGGGGGAGAGATGGATATAGCTTCCACTGCACCATCTTGTGGAATAGGGTTCTAGGGCAGCACACAATGTAGCGAGTAGACCTGCTGTCTCCCAGTGTCAGAGACACGGCTTTGATCCTGACTTTGGGTGCTGTCTATGTGGTGTTTGCACATTCTCCCTGCGACCGCGTGGGTTTCCCCTTGCATCGCAAAGACGAGGAACTCAAGACTGGGCGGTGGGAGGGGAGGCAGAAGCTGCAATCAATACAGGGGAGGGGAGGAGGTAACCTATAAAATAGGTGCAGGAGTACGCCATTCGGCTAAGAACAGTTTTGGTCTCCTAATCTGAGAAAATACATTCTTGCCATAGAAGGAGTACAGAGAAGGTTCACCAGACTGGTTCCTGGGATGTCAGGGCTTTCATATGGAGAAAGACTGGATAGACTCGGCTTGTACTCGCTAGAATTTAGAAGATTGAGGGGGGATCTTATAGAAACGTACAACATTCTTAAGGGGTTGGACAGGCTAGATGCAGGTAGATTGTTACCGATATTGGGGATGTCCAGAACAAGGGGTCACAGTTTAAGGATCAGGGGGAAATCTTTTAGGACCGAGATGAGAAAAACATTCTCTGGAATTCTCTGCCACAGAAGGTAGTTGAGGCCAGTTCATTGGCTATATTTAAGAGGGAGTTAGATGTGGCCCTTGTGGCTAAAGGGATCAGGCGGTATGGAGAGAAGGCAGGGACAGTATACTGAGTTGGATGATCAGCCATGGTCATATTTAATGGCGCTGCAGGCTCGAAGGGCCGAATGCCCTACTCCTGCACCTAATTTCTGTGTTTCTATGAAAGAACTGCAGATGCTGGAAAAATCGAAGGCAGACAAAAATGCTGGAGAAACTCAGCGGGTGAGACACGCAAGGATTGCATGAGGCTGCCTCACCCGCTGAGTTTCTCCAGCGTTTTTGTCTACCTTCTTTGTACATGTGATTTGATGCCTGCCATCCATGGGTTCACGTGATTACATGTGGCCCGCCATCTGCTCATAGACACACGTCCTGGCCCCTATGCAGAACAAGGTTGCCGACCTCTGGACTAGAGCTACAGGGTACTGCTGACTGGAAACCCGCCTGGAGGGGAGGGAGGCCCTGTGCACAGACAGGCTGTGGAAGGGGCTAAAAGGCCTTGACGGGGGGGGGGGCCGCTGGAGGCCCCGCAGCAGACTGGGGCCAGGCTGGACCGGGCACTGCTCCAGGAGGTCGAGCACGTGGACTGGACGCAGCCTACAGAAGTGGAGGACAGCACGGCTATGTACCTTTCTTTCTTTTTACATCTTTTTATTAATTTTTTTCAAAAACAAAAACAAAACAACACAAAAAAACCCAATAATGACAAACATCACAGCGATATTGATACATAGGGATCAGGATTACATTAATAACAGGTATAATAATAATATCTTTTATTGTCATTGCACGTCAGTGCAACGAGATTAATATGCAGCTTCCAACCGATGTAAAGAAAAGTAAAATAAATAAATGTCTGAAATAAATACAAGCATGTTTGCAGGATAAACATTTTAATAGCATTGATTCGGCCGATTAGATATAAGGACATTGGTGACCATTTAGTAAACTGTTGCCTGATATGGTCAATTAGGGGCATAACATTGGCTTTAAATAGATCCTTGTGTGTCTTGGTAATCTTAATGCCTAAATAAGTAGAACAGTCGGTAGTCAATCTAAATGGAAACTGTCCATAATTCAAAATGTGATTGTTTAATGGAAAAAGCTCACTCTTACTTAGATTTAGTTTATAACCAGAAAAACTACTAAATTGATTAAGTAGTGCTACTATTGCAGGAATAGATTTTTCCGGGTTAGAGATAAATAATAACAGATCATCTGCATAGAGAGATAGTTTATGCGTCTTATTCTCACCAACAATACCAAAAATATTAGTGGATTCCCTAATAGCGGTGGCCAAAGGTTCCAAAGTGATATCAAACAATAAAGGACAGCCGGTCTATTACCTCGAAAGAGCCCGAAAAAAGGGGATTTTGATTACTGGTAAGTACAGAAGCTTGAGGTATATGATATATCAGCTTGATCCAAGAGATACATTTTGGACCAATCATAAATTTTTCAAGTGTATTGAATAAGTATTCCCATACTAATCTATCAAATGCCTTCTCAGCATTGAGTGAAATGACACATTCTAGAGTTTTATTTCACGCTGTATATACAATATTCATTAATCTCCTAACATTAAAGTATGAGTAACGATTTTTAATAAAACTTGTCTGATCTTCAGAAATAATTTGCGGTAAAATATTTTCTAATCATAGAAACATAGAAACATAGAAAATAGGTGCAGGAGTAGGCCATTCGGCCCTTCGAGCCTGCACCGCCATTCGATATGATCATGGATGATCACCCAACTCAGTATCGCAACCCTGCCCTCTCCATACCCCCTGATCCCTTTAGCCACAAGGGCCACATCTAACTCCCTCTTAAATATAGCCAATGAACTGGCCTCAACTACCTTCTGTGGCAGAGAATTCCACAGATTCCCCACTCTCTGTGTAAAAAATGATTTTCTCATCTCTTATCCTTAAACTGTGACCCCTAGTTCTGGACTTCCCCAACATCGGGAACAATCTTCCTGCATCTAGCCTGTCCAACCCCTTAAGAATTTTGTAAGTTTCTATAAGATCCCCCCTCAATCTTCTAAATTCTAGCGAGTACAAGCCGAGTCTATCCAGTCTTTCTTCATATGAAAGTCAATAACATAGCTAATATTTTTGAAAGAATTTTGGAATCTACATTTAACAGTGATATAGGTCTATATGATGTCACTTCAGTAGGGTCTTTTTCTTTTTTAAGAATTAAAGAAATAGATGCTTCATAAAAGAATTGTGGTAATATATTCATTAAAAAGGCTTCTTTAAAAAACTTGCATAGCGAGGGGGACAGTAAACTCGAAAAATACTTTATATATTCCACTGTAACCCCCATCCAGACCGGGAGCTTTACCAGAATTCATCGAAAGGATTGCTTTCTGTATTTCTTCCTCCGTGATGGGTTCATCAACAGAGACTCATTATGGGGTAAATTTGGCAAGTTCAGTTTCTTTATATGAACGGTGGCCGATTAGGAAAAGGGGAGATGCAACGAGACCTGGGTGTCATGGTACACCAGTCATTGAAAATGGGCATGCAGGTGCAGCAGGCAGTGAAGAAAGCGAATGGTATGTTAGCATTCATAGCAAAAGGATTTGAGTATAGGAGCAGGGAGGTTCTACTGCAGTGGTACAGGGTCTTGCTGAGACCACACCTGGAGTATTGCGTACAGTTTTGGTCTCCATATCTGAGAAAAGACATTCTTGCCATAGAGGGAGTACAGAGAAGGTTCACCAGACTGATTCCTGGGATGTCAGGACTTTCATATGAAGAAAGACTGGATACTCGCTAGAATTTAGAAGATTGAGGGGCGATCTTATAGAAACTTACAAAATTCTTAAGGGGTTGGACAGGCTAGATGCAGGAAGATTGTTCCCGATGTTGGGGAAGTCCAGAACAAGTGGTCACAGTTTAAGGATAAGGGGGAAATCGTTTAGGACCGAGATGAGAAAAACATTTTTCACACAGAAAGTGGTAAATCTCTGGAAATCTCTGCTACAGAAGGTAGTTGAGGCCAGTTCATTGGCTATATTTAAGAGGGAGTTAGATGTGGCCCTTGTGGTTAAAGGGATCAGGGGGTATGGAGAGAAGGCAGGTACAGGATACTGAGTTGGATGATCAGCCATGATCATATTGAATGGCGATGCAGGCTTGAAGGGCTGAATGGCCTACTCCTGCACCTAATTTCTATGTTTCTATGTTAAAAAACTCATGCATTATATTGGAATCAGTAGGAAATTCTGATTGGTATAGGGAGGTATAAAATTCCTGGAAGGATTTATTAATTTCATCATGGTCTACAGTCAATGTACCATCCCGTTTACTCACTTTAATAATCTGACGTTTGGCTGACACAGCTTTCGACTGATTGGCGAGTAATTTCCCAGATTTATCGCCATGTATATAAAATTGACTTTTGGTTTTAAGTAACTGATTCTCAATCGGTGATACTAATACCAAATCATGTCTCAGTTGAAGTTCAACTCTATTCTTATAGAGCTCTAGACTAGGAGCTATTGAATAGCTTTTAATCAATTTCTTTAATCTCAACCGCCAATGTACATATTTCATTTTTAGTTGTTTTTTAAATCCCGCGGAGTATGAAATAATTTGTCCACGAATATATGCCTTGAAAGCTATGTTCCAAAGGGGAAGAGAGATTCGAAGGGGAGCAATGGACTGATAAGGGAAGTCAAGGACAGTATAAAAATAAAGAGAAGAAGGAATAGAAGTATAAGAAGGGGTCTATGAAGGCATGAGATGGTTTTAGCTCCAATGTTATGACTATGGATGCTATTGCACCACTAAAGACCAAAGATTTATCTGGAAGGAAAAAGTCACCATGGAGAAATGCCACAGCAGTGAGATCCCAAAGAACAAAGTGTAGACAGGCCGAACGTAGGTGGCGAAAAACCAAACTACAGGTCCACTACGACATCTACAAAGACAACCTCCGTATCTAGAATCAGGAATTGAAAGGGGCAAGGCAGTCCTTTTTCTCAGAGGTTATCAACAAAAATAATAATTCCCGCACCCTGTTTGCCATTGTCGATAGACTGACAAACCCCTCATCATCAGTCCCTCCTGAGCTCCTGTCCAGCAAGTCGTGCAATGACTTTGTAGATTTCTTCACCGATAAAATTCTGAAGATAAGACAAACAATGTCTAGCTCCACCTCAGGGAACATGGCTTTGTCACCTATGCCTCCAGATTCACTAATGAATCTACAACATTTTAAACTTTTAGATTGTGCATCTCTGACTGAAACTGTTCAACAGCTAAAGTCCACTACCTGCTGTCTTGATCTGCTGCCCACAAGCTTCTTTAAAAATATTTTTAACAGTGTTGCACCAGAAGTGCTGAACATAGTAAACACTTCCCTTGAATCGGGGCATTTTCCCGAAGCCTTAAAAACAGCAGTGATCAAGCCCCTATTGAAGAAGCCTAATTTGGATGCCTCAGCTATGAGCAACTACAGGCCCATATCTAATTTAGCATTTTTGGCAAAGATTATTGAAAGGGTAGTTTACCAACAAATTTACTGCTTTATGACCCAAAACAATATTTGTAATGTTTTCCAGTCGGGATTTCGGCCACATCACAGCACCGAGACTACACTCACTAAGGTCCTAAACGACATACATCTAAACAGTGATGCATCAAAGGCTTCAGTTTTGGTACTGCTAGATCTTAGTGCTGCTTTTGATACGGTGGACCACAACATACTGCTTGACAGACTGGAGAAGTGGGTGGGACTCTCTGGTTCTGTGCTGGACTGGTTCAAATCTTACTTGAAAGATCGGGATTATTTTGTTTCCCTTGGTAATTATGAATCAGAACGTACAAAACTCACATGCGGAGTTCCTCAGGGCTCCATTCTTGGACCCATTTTGTTCACCATTTATATGCTCCCCCTAGCTCAGATCATAGAGCATTTTAACATATCCTACCACACTTATGCCGATGACACACAACTATATATCGCAGGGTCACCACATGACCATAGTCCCCTACACTCACTGAGCCAGTGTGTCAAACATATCAATGAGTGGATGAACCAGAACTTCCTCCAGCTCAATGCATATAAGACAGAAATTATTGTCTTTGGTCCCAAAAAAACAAGGCTAAAGGTGAGTGCTCAACTCGACTCAATTGCACTGAAAACCACAGACAAAGTCAGAAACCTTGGTGTAGTTATGGACATGGATTTGAATTTTAACAGCCATATAAAGACCATTACCAGATCTGCCTATTACCATCTAAAAAATATTGCAAGAATCAAGGGATTTCTGTCCAAAGAAGACACTGAAAAACTTGTTCATGCATATATTTTTACTAGGTTAGATTATTGTAATGGCATCTTTACAGGTCTCAGTAAAAAATCAATTAAACAACTGCAGCTTATCCAAAATGCCGATGACAGAGTCTTGACCAACACCAAGAAAATGGACCACATTACACCTGTCCTTAAATCTTTGCACTGGCTCCCTGTGTGTAAGAGGATAGATTTTAAAATTCTGCTACTGACCTACAAGGCACTGAATGGTCTAGGTCCAAAATACATCTCTGACCTACTTGTTGTATATGAGGCGCCTAGACTCCTCAGGTCTTCAGGGACAGGTTTACTCTGTGTTCCCAGGGTCAGAACTAAAAAGGCTGAAGCAGCATTGGGTTTTTGTGCTCCACACCTGTGGAACAAGCTCCCTGAACACCTGAGGTGTGCACAGACTGTAAGCGCATTTAAATCAGGCCTAAAAACACTGTTGTTTACTATAGCTTTTCCATAACCCGACATGCAGGTAATCTTAACCGTCTAATTTTAACCCTTTTATGTGCTTTTTAAAATCGTTTTATTGTTTCATTGACGTTGTTTTATTATTCATACATTTGTCGTATTGCTTATTTTGCAATTTTTAATTATTGACTATTTTATTTTTTCTTTCCTGTAAAGCACCTTGAATTGCTGTTTGCACGAATGGTGCTATACAAATAAACTTGCCTTGCCTTGCCATGAGAGGGGAGCTGGCCAAGGTAGACTGGAAAGGGATCCTAGCAGGAATGACGGTCGAACAGCAATGGCAGGAATTTCTGGGCATAATCCGGAAGACGCAGGATCATTTCATTCCAAAAAGGAAGAGAGATTCTAAGGGGAGTAGGAGGCAACTGTGGCTGACAAGAGAAGTTAGGGATAGAATGAAACTAAAAGAAAAGATGTATAACACATCAAAGAGTAGCCGGAAGCCAGAGGATTGGGAAACTTTCATAGGACAACAGAAGGAAACAAAACGGGCAATACGGGCTGAAAAGATGAAGTTCGAGGGGAAGCTGGCCAGGAATATAAAGAAGGACAGTAAAAACGTCTTTAGATATGTTAAGGGAAAAAGAGTAGCAAAGTCAAATATGGGTCCCTTGAAGGCAGACACGGGTGAAATTATTATGGACAACAAAGAAATGGCAGAAGAGTTGAATAGGTACTTCGGATCTGTCTTCACTAAGGAAGACACAAACAATCTCCCAGATGTACTGGAGGACAGAGGATCTAAGGGGGTAGAGGATATGAAAGACATATTCACTAGGCGAGAAATAGTATTGGGTAGGCTAAATGGACTGAAGGATGATAAATCCCCTGGGCCTGATGGTCTGCATCCCAGGGTCCTCAGGGAGGTGGCTCTAGAAATAGTGGACGCATTGGTGATCATTTTCCAATGTTCAATAGATTCAATTAACAAATCCTTCCCTGCCCAACCTCTTCCTTTCGCTCTGGCCCTCAAATCCTGGCACCATCTTCGTGAATCTACTCTGCAGTTTTTTCCCAGCTTTTTATCCTGCCTTATATTGTCCCAAGCGCTACTCACCGCTTTCATCTATATTCCGGACAGTTTAATGTGTAACTGATCCCTCCCTGTGGTAGAGAGCGGGAGAAGAACTCTCCATAGTTTCTGCGGGTGGATTTGTCTCCTTCCTTTAAAATGGTCGTAACGATGGTGACCCTCTGGTCCTGTGGCCGGCGCTCCTCTTCCCAGAGGATGGCAGACATTGATGGTGCAATTCACCAGCGGCTTCAGTGTATCTGCACAACCTTTGGCCGTCTGAGGAGAAGAGTGTTTGAAGATCAGGACATTGTTTGCCTCTACTTTTTGCCTTGCTTTTTTTTTAACAAGTTTGTGTTCACAAGATGAATTTTGGTTGTCGGGCGTCTGCAGCCCAATTGTTTGCCTGTACTTTTTGACAAGTTTGTGTTCACAAAATGAATTTTGGTTGTCGGGTGGCTGTAGCCCAATTCTTTGCCTTGGCTTGGCTTTTAAAATTTGGATGCCTGCCCAAGCATCCATACGGCCCACAATAATAATAATAATAATAAATTTTATTTTTATAGCGCTTTTCTAAGACTCAAAGTCGCTTTACAATAGTAACAGACAATAGCAAACGGAGAAGCGGCGAACAAACAGCGCCAGCGTCCTCTCCGTGCAGTACATAAAGAAAGAATACAGACATAACAATAATAGACATTTAATCGGAATAACATATAATCGGAATATAACAAATAATAAAGACATCACAGAGACACAAATTAAAAACAGAATTCAATCCAAAAACAGAAAATCAAAAACACAGTGTGAAGAGAGAGCAGCGGCAACCAATTCGTGCCAGCGTCCACTCTCCCTTCACGGCAGCCATCTTGGACACAGACTTACAAGACTACAGTTAGACAAAAAAAAAATCATCCCCCCACAGTGGATAGCACTATGGGGGAAGGCACAATGTCCAGTCCCCACCCCATGTTCACCCCAAAGTCAGGCCTATTGAGGCCACCGCATTTGCCTCTACGGAGGCCCGATGTCCCTGGCCGTTCTCACCGGGTGGTCTTGCCCCGGCGTCGGGAGAGTCCTTTCGGCGGCTGGGCCACTTGGAACGTTCACCAAGATGGCTCCTCCTCCTCTGTCTATGTCTATGTCTAGCCCTATGTCTAGCCCTATGTCTACTAGCCCTATGGAAACCAGTACCTTCTGCCCTCAACACCCATACTAGCACAACAGACAGCCCCCCCCCCCCCCCACTGGTGAGCAATATTGGAATTGGTGGAGAGGTGGAATATTGTGTTGGTGACCAGCCCTCCCATGTGATGCTGGGACCCAACGGGTCCCACTTAGTCTAGTATTCTTATAGAAACTTACAAAATTCTTAAGGGTTTGAACAGGCTAGATGCAGGAAGAGTATTCCCGATGTTGGGGAAGTCCAGAACTAGGGGATCACAGTTTAAGGATAAGAGGGAAGCCTTTTAGGACCGAGATGAGAAAATCATTTTTTACACAGTGAGTGGTGAATCTGTAGAATCCTCTGCCACAAAAGGTAGTTGAGGCCAGTTCATTGGCTATATTTAAGAGGGAGTTAGATATGGCCCTTGTGGCTAAAAGGATCAGGGGTATGGAGAGAAGGCAGGGATGGGATACTGAGTTGGATGATCAGCCATGATCATATCGAATGGCGGTGCAGGCTCGAAGGGCCGAATGGCCTAATCCTGCACCTATTTTCTATGTTTCTATGTCTAAGTTTCTATAACTTTTTTTTAATACTGAAGATGTGAAAGTGAATTAGGTGACAAATTAAACTTCTTTTTATGCTTTATCTGATGGGATAAATTGCAGACTTGATTTTTTAAATCTCAAACATTTGTAACATTGCTAGATGGGGGCACGCACATTGAATTCTCCCAAATTTGTTAGCCCTTGCTGTCTCCTCCCCTTCCTACCTCTCCTTCAGCCCTCTGACTGTCTCCTCCTGCTTTTTCCTTTCTCCTCCCCGCCCCCCCACCAGTCTGAAGAAGGGTTTCGGCCTGAAACCTTGCCCATTTCCTTCGCTGCCTAGATGCTGCTGCACCCGCTGCGTTTCTCCAGCATTTTTATCTACCTTCGATTTTCCAGCATCTGCAGTTCCTTCTTAAACAAATAACATTCACCAAAGATGTTTGTTGCCGCATGGAGTCAGTCGCATGCAGGTGGGACAGGCCTCGTAAACACTGCCTCGTTAACCTGCCGTCACTCATGAGCGCGCTACAGTTAAAGCTCCATTCACCGAAGCCTTTGTTCTCTCTGACCTCACCGGCCCGCCCACTGACGCGTGATTGGTCGTTTCAGATTACTATGACCCGCCCAATGACGCGTGATTGGTCAGTCCAGATCATCATGCCCGCCCCCTTCAGTGTGATTGGTGGGTCCAGATCACTATGGGCCGCCCACTAACGTGTGATTGGCTGGCCGAGATCACCATGCCCGCCCCCTGATCCGTGATTGGTCGGCCCAGGTCACGATGTCCTGCCTCTTGATGCGTGATTGGTCGGGCCAGACCACATTAGCCCGCTCCCTGATGCGTGATTGGGATAAGCGTGAGAGACATTTAGCCAACTTCACAATTCCAAAAGTGAGGAGAAATGACGGTGGATAGAAGCGGGAGCTGAAGGGACAACAACAGCCAGAGTGCTTGGCGAACATTGGCCGTTTGCTCACTGCATTTCATCAACTAAGGCATTGTTTGTGTTTTTTTCTTGATTCCTTTGGCATCTAAAAAGTTTCAGAAGTGATAAATCTGGCTGTAATTTTTTTTAATCGTCCATGGTTCTCGTGGGTTTTTACATACAAAATGAAAACGCATCTGAAGAAAAATTTACAGCCAGATTTATCACTTCTGAGAATTTTTAGATACCAAAGGAATCAAGAAAAAACACAAATAATGCCTTACTTGATGAAATGCAGTGAGCAAACGCGATAATTCCCAATATTTTCCATGTTTACCATGTTCCACACTTACCCCGACTCCCACAATTTTTTCAGCGCAAAAACTCAACATTTTGGCGGTTTTTAACAGGTAGGAAAGTAGCGTTTCTAGCATTAATAACATATACCGGAAGTGACGGATGTCTTCCAGTTAGGATCTAGCGGCTCCGTGCGTCGAGCCCTATGACTCAGTGACCTTTCGTGCAACCTCCCTATAGACCCAGAGACAGACAAAACAAACAAACAACCGTGCAAGCTATTCACACATGGTCAGTATCTGTACATATAATAGTGTTATTTATTCATGCGGCGACTTAGATTTCTGTACATTCATCACCTATCGTTCCAGAGAGTACTCGTGGGAAAACGTTAAAAACGCGTGCAAACGTTGTAATTTGTCTGTACACAAAAATGCTGGAGAAACTTAGTGGATGCAGCAGTATCTCTAATGAGCGAAGGAAATAGCCCACGTTTCGGGCCGAAATCCTTCTTTACTCTGATGGTGGGTGGGGTGCGGGGAGAAGAAAGGAAAAGGGAGGAGGAGGAGCCCGAAGGCTGAGGGAGAAATAGGAAGGGGAGGAGACAGCAAGGGCTAACAGAATTGGGAACATTCAATGTTCATGCACCCAGGATGCAGATTCCCCAAGCGGAATATGAGGCGCTGCTCCTCCAATTTCCGCTGGTGCTCGCTCTGGCCATGGAGGAGACCCAGGACAGAGAGGTCGGATACGGAATGGGAGGTGGAGTTGAAGTGCTGAGCCACCGGGAGGTCAGGTTGGTTAATGCGGACCGAGCCGAGGTGGTCGGCGAAACGATCGCCAAGCCTACGCTTGGTCTCAGACTCTGCACAATAACATCACTTCAATACCAGACACTGCAATGAAGAAGGGGCCTCGTCCCGAAACGTCACCCATTCCATCTCTCCAGAGATGATGCTTGTCCCGCTGAGTTACTCCAGCTTTTTGTGTCTATCTGCAGTTCCTTCTTATACGCTCGATTTTTATTTAATAATCTCATGTGTAAACTTGAATTCAATTATTCAATTATACTCTATTGTCACGTGTACCTCGTGACAGTGGGATTATTTTCTTTTGCATGCAATCCGGTAAAATACAGACCTCGCCTCCTCCATGGCCAGAGTGAGTCCCACCGCAAATTGGAGGAGCAGCACCTCATATTTCACTTGCGTAGTTTGCACCCCAGCGGTATGAACATTGACTTCTCCAATTTCAGGTAGTCCTTGCTGGCCTCTCCCATTCCAAGCTCTCTCACATACCACTGTCTCCGCCTCTTCCTTTCTTCTCCCCCCCCTCCCCCACCCCCATACCAGTCTGAAGAACGGTGATAACATCACTTCAATACCAGACACAATAACATCACTTCAATACCAGGCACTGCAATGAAGAAGGGGTCTCGACCCTAAACGTCAACCATTCCTTCTATCCAGAGATGCTGCCTCACCCACTGAGTTTCTCCAGCATTTTTGTCTACCTTCGATTTTTCCAGCATCTGCAGTTCTTTCTCAAACAATCATACTCTATTGTTCAATGTCCCTCGGATCAGTGAAATGCCTTGTTTTTGCCAGCAATCCGGTAAAATACAGATCTGACCTGGGCGGTAAAGTGGGCGCCGACTAGGTTGCGAGAAGTTCATGGAACAGTCCATATTTCCCCGCCGCGGCGAACCAGGCCCCGCCGCACCAGGCAGCAGGCGCCACCTGCGCCGGCTCCCCCTTTGTTCTCGGCTGCCCCCGCCCGGTTGCTCTCGGCTTGAAACGATTCAGGGCTATTTTCCCAGCGTGGAAAAGTCAATGACGGGACGCCATAGATTTTAGCACAGTACGGGGTCTTTCAAGGAGATGTGCGGGGCATGTTTTATCACACAGGGTGGTGGGTGCCCGGAACGCGCCGCTGGAGTGGTGGTCGAGGCACATACGGAGGAGGCATTGTAGTCTGATGTGGGCTGAATGAACTGTTCTGGTTCTATGTGGCCCTCAACAAAACCGACAGGTTCATTAGAGCTCCCATTCCCAGCTCCTTACCCACAACCATTAGATTCTTGAACCGACCTGTACTGCCTGCGTTTGGCCCCCATACCTCTAACCTGTCCTATCAATGTACCTGTCTAAATGCTTCTGAAACGTTACGATAGTGCCCGCCTCATATACCTCCTCCAGCAGCTCATTCCATACACCTACCACCCATTGTGTGAACAAAGTTACCCCTCAGGTTTCTATTAAACCTTTCCACCTTCACCTTAACCCTATGTCCTCTGGTACTTGATGCCCCTCCTCTGTGCAAGAGGCTCTGTGCGTCTACCCGATCTGTTCCTCTCATGATTTTTTTACATCTCTTCTAAGATCATCCCTCATCATGGAAAAGCAGCCAACATAATCAAATACTTGTTCTACCCCGGTCATTCATTCTTCTCGCTGTTCTTGTCGGGCAGAAGGTACAGAATCTTACCAGTCTCAGGAACAGCCTCCTTCCCTCTGTTATCAGGCTTCTGAATGATCCTTCCATAAGCTAGACATTGTGTGTTGAAGGGCCTGTTCCTGTGCAGTATTGATGACGTCTTGTTTTCTCTGTTGAGCGGCAGTGCAAGGTTGATTTTCCGACCAGTGGAGCTTACTTTACTTTAGAGATACAGCATGGAAGTAGGCCCTTCGGCCCACCGAGTGCACGTCGACCATCGATCACCAATCACTTGGTCTCTGTTGTCCCACCTTCCCGTTCACTCCCAACATACTTGGGGCAATTTACAGAGGGCCAATTACCCTACAAACCCGCACGTCTTTTGAATGTGGGAGAAAACCGGAGCACCCGGAGGAAACCCACGCGGTCACAGGGAGAATGTGCACGCTGCGAACAGTGAACATGGTCAGGATCGAACCCGGGTCTCTGGCCCCGTGAGGCAGCGGTTCAATCTGCTGCTCCATATTACCTCAGAAATATTAACCCTTCCCTCTCCAGATACTGTACACTGCCCGACCTGCTGAATGCCGACAACGCTTTCTGTATTTTTGTTGGCATTTTATGGTCAGACTCATGTTCCAATCACCCATTTAACTGGAACAACTTTAGTTTAAGGGAATGAAATTTACCCGAAGCTGATTACAAATGACATCGGCTTTCTGGTCAGGGCTGTGATTGACGGGGCTGAGCTCCGCCTCCCCTCAGCCTTGCCCCGCCCCTTTCATTGATTGTTCCACAGCTCCGGGCTCCCCCGGGTCCTAAAGCCCGTCCACACGTTGTTGTCCAGCCTGACTTACCTCCTCTGGCAGCTTGTTCCATTTCCCCACGACCTTCTGTGTGGAAATATTGTTCCTCAGGTTCCGATTAAATCTTGCACCTCTCACCACAAACCTGTGTCCTCTAGTTCTCGACTCCACTACTCCGGGTAAAAGACTGTGCATTCACCCTATCCATTCACCTCTTGATCCCATGAACTTCAGCCTCCGGCGCTCCAATTAATTACTGCAGGGCGTCAGCAGTTTCAGCGAATGGGAATGCGTTTTGAACCAGGAAGTGGAGGTTAAAATGGCTGCGAAAGACCCGGTCGAGAGTTGGACCGAGGAGATACTTTGTCCCATCTGCCTGGATTTCTTCACCGATCCGGTGGCACTGGAGTGTGGGCACAACTTCTGCCGCTCCTGCATCACACAGAGTTGGGACAGGGAGGAGAGAAACTCCTGCCCGGAATGTAGAGAGGAGTTTACAGACCGCACCCTCAGGGTGAGTCGGGCCTTGGCGAGACTGTCTGAGAAAGCTCGAACACTGAGCCTGAATCGGACAGAGAAGGAAAGTAAACTTCAGTGCGAGGAACATCAGGAAGAACTGAAGCTGTTTTGTGAATCTGACAAGAAGCTGATCTGTGTGATTTGTGCAGCTGGGCGGGATCACAGAGATCACCGTTTCATGCCGGTTAAAGAAGCTGTTGAAACCTACAAGGTAAAAGCAAACCGATTTTGATCGCATCATTGTTTAATTCCATCTTTATAATCTAACACTTTTATTCTCTGATTTTCAATCACAATCCCAGGATCAGACGAAATCTTCCATCCAGTCTCTTACAAAAAAGAAATCAGGGATCCAGCGAATGGAGCAGCAACAGAAACAGAAGATTTCTGGAGTTCTGGTGAGGCTTTTAAGTTTCGATTTCCTGATCTTGTGTAGATTTGATCCCTGTGATGCGTGTAATAATAGGGCAGCGCAGTGACACAAGTAGTGCTGCTGTCTCCTAGTTCTGGTGAGCGGGTTCGATCCTGACCTCGGGTGCTGCCCGTGTGGTTCATGCCTTCTCCCTGTGACCGCGTCGGATTCCTTCCACGTCCCCAATACACGCTGGTTCAATGGTCAATCGGTGACTGTTATAATCCCTGGGAAAGTGGGTGGTGGACGAATAAATGGGAATTAATGGGCACGTGAAAAGGAACAGGCAGCAGGGAATTGTATTGGGGGTAGAGGATTGATGGGTTATAACATTACTGCCACGACATTTCGTGAAGTCTGAAGAAGGGTCTCAAGCATCACCCGCGGAGTTCCTCCAGCATTTTTGTCAACATTAGACAAACTATTGAATTGCCAAAGCAAATAAAACATGCACAGGCCAAATGTCACCGTTAAAGTCGTGAGGAAACACAACCAGTGACATTATATATTAATCTTCACCTTTTATTTCATAGGAACAGTCACATAACCTTCAGTCCAAGATCACATCCCAGTATGCTGAACTGCACCAGATTCTCACTGAGAAAGAGCAGCGCACACTGGCAGATATCCGGGAGGAAGAGAGGAAGATTCTAAATACAATGGAGACAAATCTTGGAAACATTCAAGAGAATTTAAAATCCATTCAAGAGGAACTCTTAAAGTTGCAGCAACAGATGGATCAAAAAGACAGTGTGGTGTTTCTGAAGGTGAGGGGTTACACTACAGTTTGGTGAAGTGAAAGTGCAGTCACAAAATGGTGGGTGACATTTCAGAAATAAATGCTGCATTTACCAGTAATTGAGAACTGGGTAAATGTTCACTCTATTCCAGCTGTTGTTGTTCCCAAACTAATTGGCCTCCCGTATAATCTATGGGATCTCAGGAATGCCTGGCCGGAATGTAGAGAGGTGTTTGTATTCTGTAGCGTTTGGAACAACGACGGGTGATCCTATATCTGATCCCAAGGACCACGAATGGACAGAGGGCAGTGAATCTCTGGGATTCTCCAACCAAGAGACTCTGAGAGGGGTCACAGCTTAAGGATAAGGGGGAAATCCTTTAAAACCGAGATGAGAAAAACCTTTTCTGTGGAACTCTCTGCCACAGAGGGTAGTTGAGGCCACACAGTTCATTGGCTATATTTAAGAGGGAGTTAGATGTGGCCCTTGTGGCTAAAGGGATCAGAGGGTATGGAGAGAAGGCAGGTACGGGATACTGAGTTGGATGATCAGCCATGATCATATTGAATGGCGGTGCAGGCTCGAAGGGCCGAATGGCCTACTCCTGCACCTAATTTCTATGTTTCTATCTAAGACGTATTTAAACCAGAGGCAGATACATTTTTGAAAATTCGGGGGATTGTAATTGAAGGGAATGGGGCAAAGAGGAGGAGTTCAGTCCTGGGCTAGATCAGCCATGACCACATTGTGGGGATTAACATTGAAATCTAAAATGTGGCGCACACATCATCTATATCCAGTTCCCATCAGCAGTGGGTGGTCACCTTGAGGGAATTTGCTCTGTTTGTTTTGTCCATCTTGTTTCGCCATAGAATGACATCCCATTCTACATCATAGACAGGCCATTTGGCCCATCCTATCCAGTCAAGATTTCTGCTCCACTCATCATCCCTCCTATCTATTCTCCACACCCGGTAACTATATCCCAAATTCCATGAGCCCTAATGTGTTTACCCCACTGTTAATCCTGGCTATATTGGACCAGCCCGGACTTCAAAATGGGGTTAAGTTTCAGGGTTTGCTGGGAGAATTGGTCAAATTGGAATTGCTCTCTGGGACTGGCTGCGAGAGATGCCAGGAAGTCTGGAACTTAGATACAATTTGCAAGCAAAGAATGGGAAGCCTTGGAAATCCTGTCAATCTGGTACAAAATGCATAGAATGGATTGGATGGCTGCAAACCAGACATATACCTTGTAAATAGCTTGTAAATAATGTTGCAGAGTCTGACTCTGCTAAGTGTTGATTGGATGAGGTGTTGAGCCTTGTCTGAGAGTTCTGTTCATCGGGGTAAATGTTTCCAAGTTGACTTCATCTTGAAGTCGGTTGTGAATACAATGTATTGAATTGTTGTATCATTAGGTTAACCATATAACATATAACAATTACAGCACGGAAACAGGCCATCTCGGCCCTACAAGTCCGTGCCGAACAACTTTTTTCCCTTAGTCCCACCTGCCTGCACTCATACCATAACCCTCCATTCCCTTCTCATCCATATGCCTATCCAATTTATTTTTAAATTATACCAACGAACCTGCCGCCACCACTTCCACTGGAAGCTCATTCCACACCGCTACCACTCTCTGAGTAAAGAAGTTCCCCCTCATGTTACCCCTAAACTTCTGTCCCTTAATTCTGAAGTCATGTCCTCTTGTTTGAATCTTCCCTATTCTCAAAGGGAAAAGCTTGTCCACATCAACTCTGTCTATCCCTCTCATCATTTTAAAGACCTCTATCAAGTCCCCCCTTAACCTTCTGCGCTCCAGAGAATAAAGACTTAACTTATTCAACCTTTCTCTGTAACTTAGTTGTTGAAACCCAGGCAACATTCTAGTAAATCTCCTCTGTACTCTCTCTATTTTGTTGACATCCTTCCTATAATTGGGCGACCAAAATTGTACACCATACTCCAGATTTGGTCTCACCAATGCCTTGTACAATTTTAACATTACATCCCAGCTTCTATACTCAATGCTCTGATTTATAAAGTCTAGCACACCAAAAGCTTTCTTTACCATCCTATCTATATGAGATTCCACCTTCAAGGAACTATGCATGGTTATTCCCAGATCCCTCTGTTCAACTGTATTCTTCAATTCCCTACCATTTACCATGTACGTCCTATTTTGATTTGTCCTGCCAAGGTGTAACACCTCACATTTATCAGCATTAAACTCCATCCGCCATCTTTCAGCCCATTTTTCCAAATGGCCTAAATCACTCTGTAGACTTTGGAAATCCTCTTCATTATCCACAACACCCCCTATCTTGGTATCATCTGCATACTTACTAATCCAATTTACCATCCCTTCATCCAGATCATTGATGTACATGACAAACACCAAAGGACCCAACACAGATACCTGAGGCACCCCACTAGTCACCTGCATCCAACCCGACAAACAGCCATCCACCATTACCCTCTGGCTTCTCCCATTCAGCCACTGTTGAATCCATCTTGCTATTCCTGCATTTATACCCAACAGTTTAACCTTCTTAACCAACCTTCCATGAGGAACCTTGTCAAAGGCCTTACAAAAGTCCATATAGACAACATCCACTGCTTTACCCTCGTCAATTTCCCTAGTAACCTCTTCAAAAAATTCAAGAAGATTAGTCAAACATGACCTTCCAGGCACAAATCCATGTTGCCTGTTCCTAATCAGACCCTGTTTATCCAGATGCTTATATATATTATCTCTAAGTATCTTTTCCATTAATTTGCCCACCACTGAAGTCAAACTAACAGGTCTATAATTGCTAGGTTTACTCTTAGAACCCTTTTTAAACAATGGAACAACATGCGCAGTACGCCAATCCTCGGGGACTATTCCCGTTTCTAATGACATTTGAAATATTTCTGTCATAGCCCCGGCTATTTCTACACTAACTTCCCTCAATGTCCTAGGGAATCTCCTGTCAGGACCTGGAGACTTATTGACTTTTATATTTTTCAAAAGTGTCAGCACTTCTTTTACTTTGAAACTCATAGTATCCATAGCCACTCTACTCGTTTCCCTTACCTCACATAATTCAATATCCTTCTCCTTGGTGAATACCGAGGAAAATAAATTGTTCAATATCTTCCCCATCTCTTTTGGCTCTGCAGATAGCTGCCCACTCTGTCTCTCCAATGGACAATTTTATCCCTCGTTATCCTTTTGCTATTAATATAGCTGTAGAAACCCTTTGGATTTACTTTCACCTTACTTGCCAAAGCAACCTCATATCTTCTTTTAGCTTTTCTAATTTCTTTCTTAAGATTCTTTTTACATTCCTTATACTCCACAAGCACCTCATTTACTTCATGCTGCCTATAATTATTGTAGATCTCCCTCTTTTTCCGAACAAGATGTCCAATTTCCCTTGAAAACCAGGGCTCTTTCCAATTTTTACTGTTTCCTTTCAACCGAACAGGAACATAAAGATTCTGTACTCTTAAAATTTCCCCTTTAAATGTCCTCCATTTCTCTTCTACATCTTTCCCATAAAACAAAATGTCCCAGTTCACTCCTTTTAAATCATCTCGCATCTCATCAAAGTTAGCCTTTCTCCAATCGAAAATCTCAACCCTAGGTCCAGTTCTGACCTTCTCCATAATTATATTGAAACTAATGGTATTGTGATCACTAGACCCGAAGTGCCCCCCAACGCATACCTCCGCCACCTGTCCTGTCTCATTTCCTAACAGGAGGTCCAGCACTGCCCCTCTTCTAGTAGGTACCTCTATGTATTGCTGCAAAAAACTATCCTGCACACATTTTACAAACTCCAAACCATCCAGCCCATTTACAGAATATGTTTCCCAGTCTATGTATGGAAAGTTGAAATCTCCCACAATCACTACCTTGTGCTTACTACTAATATCTGCTATCTCCTTACATATTTGCTCTTCCAATTCTCGTTCCCCATTTGGCGGTCTATAATACACCCCTATAATTGTTGCTACACCTTTCCCACTTCTCAGTTCCACCCAAATAGCCTCCCTAGATGAGCCCTCCAATCTATCCTGCCAAAGCACTGCTGTAATATCTTCCCTGACTAGCAATGCAACACCTCCACCTCTTGCCCTTCCAATTCTATCACACCTGAAGCAATGAAATCCTGGAATATTTAGTTTCCAATCACAGCCCTCCTGCAACCATGTTTCACTGATCGCCACAACATCATACTTCCAGGTGTCTATCCAGACTCTAAGCTCATCCACCTTTCGTACAATGTTCCTAGCATTAAAATATGCACATTTAAGAAACCCCCCGTCTCTTCTCTGTTTATTTCCTTTTTTTTCTTTCTCCTCTTGTGTCCGAGTGCTTCCCTTTTCTGCTTCCTGCCTCCCATTCTGTCTACTAGCTTTCTCTATTTGAGTCCTTCGCCCCAACCATTCTAGTTTAAAGTCTCCCCAGTGACCTTTGCAAATTTCCCCGCCAGGATATTGGTCCCCCTCGGGTTCAAGTGCAACCCATCCTTTCTGTACAGGTCCCACCTTCCCCAAAAGAAGTCCCAATGATCCAGAAACTTGAATCCCTGCCCTCTGCACCAGTCTTTCAGCCACGCATTTATCCTCCAACTCGCTCCATTCCTACTCTCACTGTCGCGTGGTACAGGCAGTAATCCTGAGATTGTTACCTTTTTGGTCCTTTTCCTTAACTCTCCTCCCAACTCCCTAAATCCTCCCTTCAGGACCTCTTCACTTTTTTTACCTATGTCATTTGTACCAATATGTACCACGACCTCAGGCTCCTCTCCCTCTGATTTCAGGATATCTTGGATGCATTGAGACACGTCCGAGACCTTGGCACTAGGGAGGAAGACCACCATCCTGGTCTCCCGACTGCGTCCACAGAAACGCCTATCCGACCCCCTAACAATAGAGTCCCCAATTACAATTGCCCTCTTCTTTTTTTCCCTACCTTTCGGAGCAACAGGGCCGGTCATCTGTGCTAGAAGCCCGTCCGCTGTCGTTACCCCCGGGTAGGCTGTCACCCCCATCCGTACTCAAACAGGAGTACTTATTTGCAAGGTGTACCGACATTGGAGTACTCCCTCGTTCCTGCCTCTGCCCCTTGCCCTTCCTTAGCGTGACCCACATGTCTCTCTCACGTGGTTAGGGAAATGCCTGTTATGTATGGGGTTAATCGATATTTGTAATTGAGTGATTAAGAGACAACCCCCATGTGGTTCGGCCCCTCGAGTTTGTGGGACAGATAAAAGTCCCCGGTCACGAGGCTCAGGGCCGATCATCTGGAAGAGCGCTCAGGAACAGGTACCCTTCTGGAGTGCCTCTGTCTGTGCGAGGCCTAGAGGGCTTGAACAGATACACGCAGGGATCGAACCCATGGTGGGATAGGTACAGTGTGTGATCTGTGACGTGCTTTTGGTAGAATACAATTAATTGATTCAAGTGCTTGATTCAGTGCTTTTACTGAAACTAGACTGGGGGGAAGCTTAGAACCGAGCAATTATCAGCGCTTGAATTTAAATTTATCTCTGCTGTTGGTTTCAGTCCCTCCAATGCAAGTGAGGTCCATGTTCTCATGACTGCATTCCTTTAGGTATTTATTGAAGACCACGTTACATTTCAACTTTGATTATTAGTCTCCCCTTCAATTTGAGATATTATTTCATCCCCACACATTTAAATCCACCGATAATATTAAATTCCCTCTCATCATTCCTGAAAACCTCTACAGATGAAATCCCATGACCTGCCCAGTCTTTTCATTAAGTTCCATCCTCTCAGTTGTGGCGTCATTCTCATGAACATTCCTTGTGCTTTCCCCCATCGTTCTACATCTCTGCGACAATATCCGCTTTCGCTCTGCATGTCAGTGGTGATAAGAGTTGGGAAATGGGAATTATCAGAGGGTTGTAGAAATTTGGTGAAATTCCCGCTGTCGGGATGAGGACGGTCCATCTCGGTCAATTGAGATTTGTGTTTTATTTCTTTCAGGAGGAAGCTGGTCGCAAGCGAAGGTAGGACATTGTCTTGACGGAAACATTGTAAGTGTTTTGTGGAACACCTTAAAACATTTCTAATGCTTAGTTTATAAACAGCTGTTTAATATTTGCAGGGTTCGTGATGAAGCCAAACCACTGTCGGTGGTAGATGAAGCCTTGCCGATTGAAAAGTTTCATTGCCCTGTTTCGTTCAACACGGTATTCAAAGAAACATCTGATGACTTCAAACGAGGTAAAGCTTGTACCTTCACCATTATTCTTGTTTCTGATATCTTTAAGCAATACCTAGATGCAAACATTAATGGTCTTTTGGACTGAAGGGAAATTGGATCTACCACTAAACCCATCAGCTGGGAAGCATCACAGAGTCAGACGTTCATACTCTCCTGCTTTGGGTGAAATACTGTGGCTATTCACCCTATCTGTGCACCTTATATAGATCTTATACACAGCTATAAAAACACCCGGACGGGCTCCAAAGACAAATGTTCCTGCCTGTACAACGTCTCCTTATAACCCAGCCCTTCAGACCTGATGAAATTATCGTAAATACTTTTGCACCGTCTATAATTTACTAACAACCATATTGTGTCAAATTTAATATCCTGACCTATGAAAGCATGAGTGACAAACACATTCTTCACCACCCTGCCTGTCACTGTTGCATCTTCCATGGCACTGTGTACCTGCAGCCCGAGATCTCTCAGTTCTATAAAGTTCCCCGTTTACTGTGTATGTCCTGCCCTGGTTTGTCTCAGCAAAGTGCATCACCTCACCTTCACATGAATAAATACCACCTGCCGTTCCTGACCCCATTGGCCCAGTTCACCGGGATCACATTTACTCTCAGATCACCTTCTTCACTCTCCACAATGTTACCAATTTTAGTTCCATCTGCAAACTGACTAACTGTGCAACCTACATACACACCCAATCGTGTATATAAATAAGGAACAACAGTGGACTCTGTCTCCAGTCTGAAACACGACCCTCTACCAACATCCTCTGTCTGCGACCTTCCGGTAAATGTTGTATTCCATAGGCTAATTCACCTCGGATTCCATGAGATCCAACCTTCCAGAGCAGCCTCTCATGCGGTGTGTAGAAGTTGCATTTCTCAGAGGGCAGTGAATATCTGGCATGTTGTGCCCAAGGTGGTGGTGAAAAGCTGAGTTATTGGATATGTGCAACTTGGCTACAAATAAATATTTGATAGATGCAGTATTTAAGATTATGGGGAACTCACACAGAAGAGGAATTGGTGCCAGCTTAGATCAGCCATGACCACATTGAATGGAGGGCAAGCCTGAGGAGCGATTTCTAATCCTGCTCCTGTTTTCTTGTGTTCCTATGCTCCTGTGTACCGATAAATTGACAGACTTGACACAGAGGAATTGAAGCAAAGATTAACAATACTTGTTCCTGGGACAATGAGTTTGTTGTGCGGGGTGAGATTGAGTAGACTAGGCCTGTGTACTCCAGAGTTTGGGTGTATAGGAGGAGATCTCAGTGAAACACAAAGTTCTTACAGGGCTCAGTGGGTTGGATGCAGGGAGGATGTTTCCCCTGTCTGTGGGGTCTGGAGAACGGGCACCCTCTCAGAATGTGGGCTGCAACATGTAGGGCAGAGGTAAGGAGACATTACTGCACGCAGAGACTGGGGAACCTTTGGAATTCCCTGCACAGGTGGATGTGGAGACTCAGTCATTTAGTGCTCTTGGAGCTGAGAGCCATGGTTGTACATTACAGCGTCGGGCCGTTTGGCCCATCATGTCCATGTCCACCTATTTCCCATCTTTACTAATCGATTTGCCCAGATTACATTGGTATTCTTCTGCACCTCACCTAGATAAGTGCCTCAAATATAATGATTAGATCTCACCACCGCCTCCTCTGTAGCATGTTGCAGATATCACCCACTCTCAGTGTAAAGAAAACTTCCTACTCAGATCCACTTTAAAATTCCTTGCTCTCAAGATAAACCTGTACTCTTGATCTGATATCCCTGCTGCAGCATCGATCTCTGCTGCACTCCACCAGTCACAGACCTCCAAGCAGAAAAATCATCCTTCTACCGCTACCTTCTACCTCCAACCACCAAGCCAATTGTGGATCCATTTCACCAGCTCGCCTTGGATCCCATCTGCCTTCACTTTCTGGAGCAGCCTTACATGTGGAACATTGTCAAGTCCCTCAGTGAAGTTCATATATTGGTTCACAATGAGATCAGTGTCTTCTTAGTTGTACACACCCATCAAATCCACCCGTGAATCCCCTCCCTTTCAGCGACCCTACAACCACAAGTCCCCACATATTCTGTCCAACACCCGATCATTCAACCTCTGCTTCCTCCCATGGTCCAAGCCACCCCTCCCTCTCTCTCACCCTCCACTCAAAGAAACAGGGGCAGGTCCTCTGGCCCCTCATGTCTCCCCCTCCCATTCACTATGGTCATGGCGACTCCACCCCACACCTCTACCTCCTCTTTAACAACCTCAAACTAACACTCACGTCAATATCCTCTTGCTCCGATCTGCCTCCATATGTGAATAGCCCGCTTCATTCCTCCATCCCTACCGCAATCTCGCAATCCTCCTCACTCTCCGCACTCGTCCTCCCCGTCCACCCTCCCCCACCTCACGATATTCCCCTCTCCTTCCCTGGATAAAAACTGTGGGAAAGATGTCTGTTGTCCACCGGATGTGGTTGTGGGTGAAACCCCGGGCACGGTTCCAGTTGTCCGCCCGCCTGTGCCTGAGGCCGAGCGGCTTCTCCCCCGGTCCCGGGGCCGCGCTGCCCGAGTCTCCCCCCGACCCCCGGGGACTCTCTGATTCTCTGCTTCTCCCCCCAGTCTCCGTCACCCTGGATGTGGAAACAGCGCATCCGCGGCTCGAGGTGTCTGAGGATCGGAAGAGGGTGAGATGGACCCGGACCCAGAGGAGTCTCCCTGACACCGGGAAGAGGTTTACAGGCTGGGAGTGTGTGCTGGGATCGGAGGGATTCACATCGGGGAGACATTACTGGGAGGTGGAGGTGGCGGGGAGTCAATGGTGGAGACTGGGAGTCGCCGCAGAGTCTGTGGAGAGGAAGAGACGGGTCGACCTGACCCCGGAGACTGGAGTCTGGAGCATCGAGCGGGGGTGGTTTGGCGGGTTTGATGCATTCACCTCCCCTCCATCCCGTCTCCCCGCCCGTCCCATCCCCGGGAGGGTGGGAGTTTATCTCAGTTACGAGTCCGGGACAGTTTCATTTCACGACGCGGACACCAAGTCCCATCTCCATACCTTCACTGGGAATAAATTCACGGGGAAACTGTATCCTCTCTTCGGGACTTGGGATAGAAACAACTGGCTGAGAATCTGCTCCGGTTCCGCTCCGGGTGTGTAAAAAAAATGTAAATGTGGGAAGAGTGAAATAAACAGCAACTGAAATCAGAGCTGTCTGTCTGTCTGTCTGTCGATCCGTTCATTTTAACGCGTTAACCGCGTCCGGCAACGGAACAGAAATTACTTTTCTTGATTCCGTTGGCATCTAAAAAGTTTCAGAAGTGATAAATCTGGCTGTAAATTTTTTAAATCGTCCATGGTTCGCAAGTGGGTTTTTACATAGAAAATGAAAACGCATCTGAAGTTGGATTTAGCGGCTCCGTGCGTCGAGCCCTATGACCCAGTGACCTTTCGTGCAACCCCCTATCGGTTAATTGGCTTGGCGTATGTGTAAAATTGTCGCTATTGTGTGCAGGATAGTGTTCATATGGGGGTCGCTTGTCCGTGCGGACTCGGTGAGCCGAAGGTCATGTTTTCGCAAATGTAGCTAGAAATCAAACCAAACCCAAAGGTCAGAGCATTGGTACTTGCATAGATGGGGCAGCCAATTGCCTCTTAAACGCCACTATCGCATCTGCCTCCACCACCACCACCCCTGGCAGCGGGTTCCAGGCACCCACACCCCCTGTGTCCCGCACATCTCCTTTTAACTTCCCCCAGCCGGCGCATGCAGGAAAGTGTTAATGTGCGGGGATGGTTGGTCGGTGCAGACTCGGTGGGCCGAATGGCCTGTTTCACAAAACTAATCATAACGAATGTGAACGGAGATGCGGGTGGCGGGTCCCACTGCCCCACCGGTGTAACATCTCCTCAGGTTACACCCGAGGCTCCGTTCCTTTCTGTCCTGCCTTAGTCTTTCACAAGCCCCTTGCTCAGCTTTGTCTTTTTTCAGGCCAGTTTAATGTCTAACTATCCCCTCCCTCGTGTGAGATTAGTTGGAAGCAAATATCCTAGAGCAGTGGTTCCCAACCTTTTTTTAGCTCATGGTCCCCTTGGGATCTTTTAATTTTTCTGTGCTTCCCCCCGCCCTGACATTATTAGCGGGAAAAAAGTATTTCAATATTATAATACCTTCCATAAGTGTCTATTAATTGCACATATATTCTCTTTTATTCTATTCCACAAACATCAAAAATATTTCAACTACATTTTGAATTTATTAGACCTGAAATTTAGGAGGCAACAGGGTGGTAGCTCTGTGGCCCCCTTCACTGGCATCAGCCAATCTTCCCTGTCCCGCTTGCAACTGGTCCAAAACGCCGCAGCGAGACTCCTGACGGGCACCCGAAAAAGGGACCACATCACCCCGATCCTGGCCTGTCTCCACTGGCTCCCTGTGCGGTTCCGTATAAACTTCAATAATAATAATACATTTTATTTATGGGCGCCTTTCAAGAGTCTCAAGGACACCTTACAAAAATTTAGCAGGTAGAGGAAAAACATGTAAGGGGAATGAAATAAATAGTAGAGACATGACTAGTACAGACAGAATTCAATTCAAAACACAATATGAGGCAATTAATGCACAGATGAAAAGGGAGGGGGACGTGGGGCTAAGGATAGGCAGAGGTGAAGAGATGGGTCTTGAGGCGGGACTGGAAGATGGTGAGGGACACGGAATTGCGGTTCAATTGGGGGAGGGAGTTCCAGAGCCTGGGAACTGCCCTGGAGAAGGCTCTGTCCCCAAAACTGCGGAGGTTGGACTTGTGGATGGAGAGGAAACCGGCTGATGTGGATCTGAGGGACCGTGAGGGTTGGTAGGGGGAGAGGAGGTCAGTGAGATATGGGGGGGGGGGGCAGATGGTGGAGGGCTTTGTAGGTGAGGATCAGGATTTTGTAGGTGATCCGGTGGGAGATGGGAAGCCAGTGAAGTTGTTTGAGGACTGGAGTGATGTGATGCCAGGATTTGGTGTGGGTGATGAGTCGGGCGGCTGCGTTCTTGTTCAAGATACTCTTCCATGTCTACAAAGCCCTCAATGGGCTTGCCCCCACCTACATTAAAAGTCTTCTCACCCACCACTCCACGTCCAGGCCCCTCAGATCGGCCGACATGGGGCTGCTGAATATCCCGCAGTCTAGGCATAAGCTCAGGGGCGACCGCGCCTTTGCGGTTGCAGCACCTAGACTGTGGAACAGCATCCTCTTTCCCATCAGAACTGCCCCCTCCATCGACTCTTTTAAGTCAAGACTAAAGACTTATCTATACTCCCAAGCCTTTCCTGACGTCCTCTGAGTGAGGGCTACATGTATATATGTATGTAGTCTGTTTTGTTGTGCTATTCTTATAACAAATGTAAAGCACTTTGGCCAACGAGAGTTTTTTAAATGTGCTATATGGAGCTTGCACGAAAGGTCACTGGGTCAGAGGGCTCGACGCACGGAGCCGCTAAATCCATCTGGAGGACATTCGTCACTTCAGGTATATGTTGTTAATGCTAAAAACCCGTACGTTCCTACCTGTTAAAAACCGCCAAAATGTTGAATTGTTGCGCTGAAAAAAATTGTGGGAGTCGGGGTAAGTGTGAGAGACATGTACCCAACTTTAGAATTCCAAACGTGAGGCGAAATGAAGGTAAAGAGAAGCGAGAACTGAAGGGACTACAGCAGCTAAAGTGCTTGGTATACATTGGCCGTGCAGATATCGAATTGAAAATATTGTGAATTATCGCGTTTGCTCACTGCATTTCATCAAGTAAGGCATTATTTGTGTTTTTTCTTGATTCCTTTGGTATCTAAAAAATCTCAGAAGTGATCAATGTGGCTGTAAATTTTTCTTCAGATACGTTTTCATTTTGTATGTAAAAACCCACTTGAGAACCATGGACGATTAAAAAAAATTACAGCCAGATTTATCACTTCTGAAACTTTTTAGATGCCAAAGGAATCAAGAAAAAACACCTTAGTTGATGAAATGCAATGAGCAAACGGCCAATGTTCGCCAAGCACTCTGGCTGTTGTTGTCCCTTCAGCTCTCGCTTCTATCTACCGTCATTTCTCCTCACTTTTGGAATTGTGAAGTTAGCTAAATGTCTCTCACGCTTATCCCGATTTCCATAATTATTTACAGGCAAAAATTGACAATTTCAGCGGTGGGGTTTTAACGGGCCCGCTACGCTGGAAACAATGGTAAGTGCCTACCTGCAGTTCATCGCGTGTACTCCAGTTGGAGTAGCGTAGCAACAGTACAGGTCATGGGTCGTGACCCGACTGCCGTGAAACCTCCCTATATAAATAAATGTGACTTGACTTGACTTGAGAGGAAAAGATTACAAAAAGTAGTAAACACTGCCCAGTCCATCATCGGCTCTGACCTTCCTTCCATCGAGGGGATTTATCGCAGTCGCTGCCTCAAAAAGGCTGGCAGTATCATCAAAGACCCAAACCATCCTGGCCACACACTGATCTCCCTGCTACCTTCAGGTAGAAGGTACAGGAGCCTGAAGACTGCAACAACCAGGTTCAGGAATAGCTACTTCCCCTCAGCCATCAGGTTATTAAACCTGGCTCGGACAAAACTCTGATTATTAGCAACCACTTTCTGTTATTTGCACTACCAGTTTATTTATTCATGTGTGTATATATTTATATCATGGTATATGGACACATTTATCTGTTTTGTAGTAAATGCCTACTATTTTCTGTGTGCTTAAGCAAAGCAAGAATTTCATTGTCCTATGCAGGGACACATGACAATAAACCAGCTTGAACTTGAACTTGATTGAACCTGTGGCCCCCTAAATCCCAATTTTTTTCTGTGCCCCCCTGAAATTTGCCATGGTATGGCCCCAGGTTGGGAATCACTGTCCTAGAGAATCTTTGGTTGGAAGTGGCCAGGACACCTTCACACTGAACACTTGCAGCCGAATTACATGCATTGCCCGGGACGGCAGCGAGCGCAGTGGACACACGCGGTAATGCGGTGGCAACTCGCTGTAATGCAGGGATTCAGCAACTACACGTCAGTGAAAACATATTGAACCAGGGAGATAATAAAATGGCTGCGAAACGCCCGGCCGGGAGTTGGACCGAGGAGGTAGTTTGTCCCATCTGCCTGGATTTCTTCACCGATCCGGTGGCGCTGGACTGCGGGCACAACTTCTGCCGCTCCTGTATCACACAGAGTTGGGACAGGGAGGGGAGAAACTCCTGCCCGGAATGCAGAGAGGATTCTGCAAACCGCACCCTCAGGGTGAATCGGGCCTTGGTTAGACTGTCTGAGAAAGCTCGAACACTGAGCCTGAATCTCAAAGCGAAGAAAAGCAAACTTCAGTGCGAGAAACATCAGGAAGAACTGAAGCTGTTTTGTAAAACTGACAAGAAACTGATCTGTTTGATTTGTGCAACTGCGCGGGAAGACAAGTCTCACAGCTTAACGCTGATAGAAGAAGCAATTGAATTCTACAAGGTAAAACCATTGTCTAATCTTTTCTTCCTTGTCTGACATTTTTATTCTCTGATCTGAAACCCAACCCCAGGAACAGGTGAAATCTTCTTTCGAATCTCTCACAGAAATGGAATCAGAGATCCAGAAAATGGAGCAGGAACAGAAAAAGAGCATTTCTGGAGTTCAGGTGAGGCTTTGTGCTATCGATTTAATGTTCTTGTGTGGATTTGATGCAGTGATGCGTGCAATAATTTGGGAGAGAGGGATGGGAGGAGTGGGAGAGGGTTGAGGAGAGGGAGATGGAGAGGGGGAGGAGAGAGTGGTGGGGGAGGGGAGGAGAGAGTGGAGAGGGAGAGAGGTGTGGGGAAGGGGGGAGATGGGGTACCACCATGAGGTACCATCTCCAGTTTAAATTCCATTTGGAATATTTTGGAGGACCAAGAAACCAAGAATCAAGAACCTTTATAGAACTCAGTAGTTGAGAGCCAGAACTCTTGGTAGAGGTTGAGCAGCCAAGGACTTTACTCCCTGGACCACAGCAGTCTGTGGCAGGTGTATAATATCATGAAATGAAATGATATGTTGGATTGTCAATCTCGTACCCTTAGTATGGGGATCGAGAATGTGGAGCATTTTGGTTTTAGCTGAGAGGGAAAAGATTTAAAATGAATGTGAATGACAACTGTGGAAGTACTAGGGTACATGGAACGAGCTGCCATATGAGGTAGCATACTCGGGTACCGTAACAACATTTAAAAGATATTCAAACAAATTTGTGGAGAGCACCGTTTTAGAACTGTCTTGGCCAAATGCGGACAAGTGGAACTAGTGCAGATGGGGCGTGTTGGTCGGTATCTAACACTTTTTCATCATTGAGCTGACGGTCCCATGGGAGGAGGCTGTGGATGAGGCTTATGAAAGGAAAAAGCTTTGATATTCAAACCTTGCAGCAGAGGAGAGAGGTTGGAGTGTAAGGGTGTGTCCAGTGGCGGTGGGGTGCAGGGGCTTTGTAGCCAGTTCCACCGCAAGGCTCCTGAGGGAAGTAGGAGTCAGAGGGCAGGCACAAAGGAGGGCAAGAAAAGAACTTGCCAATGCTGCCGAACGGAGCAGTCACTGGCTGTGGCTGAAGAGGATAGATGCTGTCTGGGCTGCCACGTGACCATCTAGAGATCAGCAATAAGACACACACCCAGGTCTGATCACCCTGCGGTGGGCCTGCCTCGACTGAGGATGTCTTGTGATAAAAGGCCGAAACACCCAGTGACGTTGAGGTACACAACTGAAGATGTGTCTGATTGTTACCAAATTCACTTGGTGGTCATACCCATGAATGTCAATTGTAGTACAGTTTTGGTCTCCAAATCTGAGGAAGGACATTATTGCCATAGAGGGAGTGCAGAGAAGGTTCACCAGACTGATTCCTGGGATGTCAGGACTGTCTTATGAAGAAAGACTGGATAGACTTGGTTTATACTCTCTAGAATTTAGGAGATTGAGAGGGGATCTTATAGAAACTTACAAAATTCTTAAGGGGTTGGACAGGCTAGATGCAGGAAGATTGCTCCCGATGTTGGGGAAGTCCAGGACAAGGGGTCACAGCTTAAGGATAAGGGGGAAATCCTTTAAAACCGAGATGAGAAGAACTTTTTTCACACAGAGAGTGGTGAATCTCTGGAACTCCCTGCCACAGAGGGTAGTTGAGGCCAGTTCATTGGCCATATTTAAGATGGCTAAGGGGATCAGAGGGTATGGAGAGAAGGCAGGTACAGGATACTGAGTTGGATGATCAGCCATGATCATATTGAATGGCGGTGCAGGCTCGAACGGCCGAATGGCCTACTCCTGCACCTAATTTCTATGTTTCTATGTAGTGAAAATCTTAGGGATTGTAACACCCAGTCCTACTAATCAATCTTGCTGTGTGACTCTATGAAGTCTGTCATTCTAAGTGGTGCTGGTGTCTGCTACTTCTGATGACCTGGTTCTGTCCACTGAGGGTTAATGGACACATGAAATGGAATAGGCAGCAGGGAATTATACTGGGGAAATGGGAATTATTTGATTGTGCGTTATTTTCACATAATATTTCATAATTATCAAGACGAGTACTTAAATTGCCAAGGTAATGAAAGCTATGGATTAAATACATGTAAATGGGATTAGTGTAGATACGTACAGAGCCCAGCATGGACATGTTGGGCCGAATGGCATATTTCTGCACTCCAGAACTCGACATTGATTAGCTGATTGTCACATTCCATGTCATGAGGAAACACGGCAGAGTGACACATTATATATATTTTTTAAATTTAATTTTATTATTTATTTCGAACAGAATAAAAGAATAAAAAGCAAATGTGAAACAGCAAACAAAAAACAAAACAAGAATATTTATAAAGTGTCATAAACAATATCTATAAATAAATGAAATCATATGTGTCCGAAAAGCAGCAGGAAGAAGCCAAAGCTTATTAATTCCCACCCCTTATTCAACTGCTTGTAATTATCTTATACAAATTTAGCTGCTATATGTACACCATATGTACACCATCCACTATATGTACACCAAATTAGTTACATTTGAACACTAATCAAATATTTACAAAGCCATACAAAAAAGAGAAATAAAATAAAAAACCCGCATATACTATACAGTATCTTAGTCATATATACAACCCATCACTCTATAATCACCCTTCCCAATACAATCAGTATAACAAATATCCCACTCACCTATCCTCATTCCAATACCCCTTTAAACAAGTGTTTTTGTACATCTTTTTAAACTGATTGCTATGCACATACTTTTAAGAGTTCTGTTTAAGAGTTTTTTAAAATTATGTTCCCCTCTCAAATTATACCCACCCTGTCTTTCCATAAACAGTTTTTGTATATTTCTTGGAAGTAAATTATTTCTTGCTTTGTACATGATTTGCGCAGTCTTAAATTTAACCAGATCAGTGAACTTCAGTGTAAGTGACTTTAAGAATAATAAATTGGTATGTTCAAGATATCCAACGTTATTGATAATTCTTATTGCTGTTTTTTGTAATGTGCATAATGGCTGTAGGTTGGTTTTGTAGGTGTTAACCCATATCTCCACACAGTAACTCAGATATGGCAATATGAGTGTATTATACAGAGTATGTAATAATTTGTGGTCCAGAATGTGTCTTGATTTTCCCAATTTTGCTATAGACTTTGCCAGTTTTGCTTTGACGTGGTTTATATTGATTTGCATCTTTCATCTGACAGGAAGAGTCACACAACCTTCAGTCACTGATCACATCCCAGTTTGCTGAACTGCACCAGATTCTCACTGAGAAAGAGCAGCGCTTACTCGGAGATGTCCGGGAAGAAGAGGAGAAGATTGTAAAAACAATGGAGAAAAATCTTCAAGAGATTCAAGAGAATTTAAATTCCATTCAGGAGGAACTCTCAAAATTACAGGGACAGATAGACCACAAGGACGGTGTGATATTTCTGAAGGTGAGGGGTTACACTACAGTTGGCAAAGTGAAAGTGCACAGTAACAAAATGGTGGGTTAAATTTCTGGAATAAATGCTGCATTTACCAGTATTTCAGTACTAGGTCAATGTTCCATCTGTCGAACTACTCACCACATCCGACAATAATGCCCCAAATTCCAGGAAACTTCATGTATTTATCCTACTTCAACTTAAATTTATCTGCAATATTGTCTTCAGGCCACCCTGTGAGTTCCACATTCTTTTTACTGTTATTCTTGTAGAATTTATTAAAGGCCATCATACATTTCAGGTTTTATTTTTCTTCTCCCCATATGTAGTGACAATATTTCCAACCCCCACACATTTAAATCTGCCGCTGATCTTAAAATGTTCCATCACATTATCTCTGACATGTTACAATAAAAGACAAATGGTGCAGGAGTAGGCCCTTCGAGCCATTCAATATGATCATGTCTGATCATCCACAATCAGTACCCCATTCCTGCCTTCTCCACATATCCCCTGACTCTGCTATCATTAAGAGCTCTATCAAACTCTCTCTTGAAAGCATCCAGAGAATTGGCCTCCACTGCCTTCTGAGGTAGATCATTCCACAGATTCACAACTCGGGGTGAAATGTTTTTCCTCATCTCTAAATGGCCTATGCCTTATTCTTGAACCGTGGCCCCTGGTTCTGGATTCCCTGAACATCAGGAACATGTTTCCTGCCTCTAGCGTGTCAAATTCCTTAATAATCCTATATGTTTCAATAAGATCCCCTTCCATCCTAAATTCCAGACTATACAAGCCCAGCTGCTCCATTCTATCAATATATGACAGTCCCGCCATCCCGGGAATTAACCTTGTGAACCTAAGCTGCACTCCCTCAATAGCAAGAATGCCCTTCCTCAAATTTGGAGACCAAAACTGCACACAATACTCCAGGTTTGGTCTCACTTCAGTCTAGTACAACTGCAGAAGGACCTCTTTGCTCCTGTACTCAATTCCTCTTGTTTTGAAGCCCAACATGCCATTAGCTTACTTCACTGCCTGCTGGCCCTGTGTGCTTACTTTCAGTGACTGATGAACAAGGACCCCCAAATCTCTTTGTACTTCCCCTTTCCCCAATGACACCATTCAGACAATCTGCCCTCCTGTTCTTGTCACCAAGATGGATAACCTCACATTTATCCACATTAAACTGCATCTGCCATGCATCTGCCCACTCACCCAACCTGTCCCAAGTCCCTCTGCATCCTCATGGCATCCTCCTCACAGTTCACACTGTCACCCAGCTTTGCGTCATCTGCAAATTTGCTCATGTTACTTTGAATCCCTTCATCTTAATCATTAATGTATATTGTAAATAGCTGCAGTCCCAGCACCGAGCTTTGCGGTACGCCACTAGTCACTGTCTGCCATTCTGAAAGGGACCCGTTAATCCCTCCTCTTTGTTTCCTATCTGCCAACCAATTTTCTATCCATGTCAGTACCCTACCCCCAATATCATGTGCTGTAATTTTGCCCACTAATCTCCTATGTGGGATCTTATCAAATGCTTTATGAAAGTCCAGGTACACTACATCCACTGTCATTCCCTTGTCCATTTTCCTAGTTACACCCTCATAAAATTCCAGATTAGTCAAGCATGAATTCCCCTTGGTAAATCCATGCTGAATCAGACCGATCCTGTTACTGCTATCCAAATGTGCCGCTATTTCATCTGTTATAATTGACTCCAGCATCTTCCCCACCACTGATGTCAGGCTAACTGGTCTATAATTCCCTGATTTCTCTCTCCCGTCTTTCTTAAAATGTGGGGTAACATTCGCGACCCTCCAATCCACAGAATTTGATCCTGAATGTGTAGAACATTGGGAAATGATTACCAATGCATCCATGATTTCTAGAGCCACTTCCTTAAGTACCCTGGGATGCAGACCATCAGGCCCTGGTGATTTATCAGCCTTCAGTCCCATCAGTCTACCCAACACCATTTCCTGCCCAATGTGAATTTCCTTCAGTTCCTCTGTCACCCTAGGTCCTCTGGCCACTAGTACATCAGGGAGATTGTATGTGTCTTCCTTCAGGTAGAAGGTACAGGAGTCTGAAGACTGCAACAACCAGGTTCAGGAATAGCTACTTCCCCACAGCCATCAGGCTATTAAACCTGGCTCGGACAAAACTCTGATTATTAATAACCACTTTCTGTTATTTGCACTTTATCAGTTTATTTATTCATGTGTGTATATATGTACATTATGGTGTATGGACACACTTATCTGTTTTGTAGTAAATGCCTACTGTGTTCTGTGTGCTTAAGCAAAGCAAGAATTAGGGACACATGACAATAAACTCACTTGAACTTGAACTTGAAGACAGATCCAAAGTACCTGTTCAACTCATGTGCCATTTCTTTGTTCCCTATAATAAATTCACCTGTTACAGTCTGCGTTCTTGGCTAGCTTACCTTTGTACCTTATCTTCCCCCCCCCCCCCTCCCCCCCCCTGTATTACCTTTTTAGTTATCTTTTGTTGCCCTTTAAAAGTTTCCCAATCCTCACTCAGGCTTCCCGCTCATCTTTGTTACGTTATACTTCTCTTTTATTTTTATACTGTCCTGGTCTTCCCTTGTCAGCCATGGTCGCCCCTTATCCCCTTGGAATCTTTCTTCCTCTTTGGAATGAACTGATCCTGCACCTTCTGTATTATTCCCAGAAATACCTGCCATTGTTGTTCCACTGTCATCCCTGCTGGGGTATCTTGCCAGTCAACTTTGGCCAGCTCCTCCCTCATGGCTCCATGGTACCCTTTGTTCAACTGTAATACTGACACTTCCGTTATTCCCTTCTCATTCTCAAATTGTAGATTAAAACTTATCATATCAGGGTCATTATCTCCTAATGGCTCCTTAACCTCGAGTTCCCTTATCAATAGAATAGAATAGAATAGAATACCTTTATTGTCATTCAGACCTTACGGTCTGAACGAAATTTCGTGCCTGCAGTCATACATACAATCATACAATAATAAACAACAATAAACACAAATTAACACCACCACAGTGTATCCTCCAAGCACCTCCTCACTGTGGTGGAGGCAAAAATCTTAGGGTTACTGTCTCTTCCCTCCTCTTCTCCCTCTGCGCTGAGGAGATTCCCCACCGGGCGATGGTACCAACAGTCCCGCGGCTCACCGAACCCCGCAAACGGGCCGGTTCAAACACCGCGGCCCGGGGGTGGTCGAAGCTGCCGCCCTCCAGTCCAGCACACGCAGCCGCTGGCCCGCGGCTGAACCCCGGACTCAGGTCACCGCCTCAGAACGCCGTCCCAGCCACCGGAGCACAGTCCCAGCCCCGAGCCGGATCGCCTTCACGTGAGTACCGTTCTCCCTCGGGCTGGGCCACTCCGACGTGAGTGCCGTTCTCCCTCGGGCTGGGCCACTCCGACGTGAGTGCCGTTCTCCCTCGGGCTGGGCCACTCCGACGTGAGTGCCGTTCTCCCTCGGGCTGGGCCACTCCGACGGGCCACAGCCCCTCACGGGAAAGTATCTCAGCCCCTCGCCAGGCCGCTCTCACGAGAGCGCAGTTCCAGCCCCGGGCTGGGCCACCCTCACGGGAGCTCAGGGCGAGTCCTGTCAGCTGCCTCCAGAGTCCCGAGGTCGCCAGCTCCGCCATTAGGCCTCAGTGTAGACGGAGGCAGAGAAGGGGGATACGACAAAAAGGTCGTATTCCCCCGTAGGGAGAGACAGCAAGCCCCGTTTCACCCCCCCACCCCCACCCCACATAAACACGACCTAAAAACCAAAAACGTAACTAGACAAAACGAAAAAATACAACACAAAAAAGTAAAAGACAAACGGACTGCAGGCGAGCCGCAGCCGTTCCCGGCGCCGCCAAATCCAGTTCATTACACAATACTAAATCCAGAATTGCCTTTTCCCTAGCAGGCTCCAGTACAAGATGCTTTAGGAATCCATGACGGAGGTACTCCACAAACTCCCTTTCTTGGGGTCCAGCACCAACCTGATTTTCCCAATCTACCTGCATGTTGGGCAAGAGTGACCATAATATGGTTGAGTTCTTCATTAGGATGGAGAGTGACATTGTTAATTCAGAAACAAGGGTCCTGAACTTAAAGAAAGGTGACTTTGAGGGTATGAGACGTGAATTGGCCAAGATAGACTGGCCAATGATTCTTAAAGGGTTGACGGTGGATATGCAATGGAAGGCATTTAAAAGCTGCATGGATGAACTACAACAAGTGTTCATCCCAGTTTGGCAAAAGAATAAATCCGGGAAGGTAGTGCATCTGTGGATAACAAGGGAAACAGGGATAGTATCAAAACAAAAGAGGAAGCCTACAAATTAGACAGAACAAGCAGCCTACCAGAGGACCGGGAGAAATTCAGAGTCCAGCAGAGGAGGACAAAAGACAAATTAGGAAAGGGAAAATAGATTATGAAAGAAAACTGGCAGGGAACATAAAAACTGACTGCAAACGTTTTTATAGATATGTCAAGAGGAAAAGATTAGTTAAAACAAATGTAGGTCCCTTAGAATAGAAACATAGAAGAAACATAGAAAAATAGGTGCAGGAGGAGGCCATTCGGCCCTTCGAGCCTGCACCACCATTCAATATGATCATGGCTGATCATCCAACTCAGTATCCTAAACTGGGCTGGTCCTGTGTCAACACAGGACTAGCCCCCACCCTCCCTCTCCCCCTCTTCCCCCCCACTCACCCATCCCCAATCGCTTTACCCCTCCCCTCCCCCACCCCTTGCATCACTTCCCCTTCACCTCCCTCCCTCCCCCTCCCCATTTCATTCCCCCACCCTGCCTTCCCCCCTCCCCCGCCCGTGGGTCTGGCCCTCACCTTGATCTGCCGGCCCCTGAAGAGGGAATCATCGAGTGCCATGGCCGTCCGCACGGACTCCTTGTCTGAGAACTCAATGTAGGCAAAGCTGGGGGGGGAGGGGGGGCAGAAACAGAGAGGGGGGGTTGCACAGGCAGGTGGAGTGCTCCCCTCCACCCCCCCCCCACCCCAAATACCTCCCCTCCCTCTACCCCCACAACCCAAAGCCCCCCCTCCTCTCCCCCCCCTCCCACCCTGCACCCCACACCTTGCAGCTCCACTCCCACCCCCCCCCCGGCCAAACCATCCCCCCCCCCACCCCTACCGGACCCCAACCCCTCACCCCACACCACCACCCCCCACACTCACCCCTTGGGGTGTCCGGTGTACAGGGTGACCCCGAGACTGCCCCCCCTCCCCTCCCCCACACTCACCCCTTGCAGTCAGAAACAGGCGAATTGATCATGGGGAACAAGGACATGGCAGACCAATTGAATAATTACTTTGGTTCTGTCTTCACTAAGGAAGACATAAATAATCTGCCAGAAATAGCAAGGGACCGGGGGTTAAATGAGATGGAGGAACTGAGTGAAATCCAGGTTAGCCGGGAAGTGGTGTTAGGTAAATTGAATGGATTAAAGGCCGATAAATCCCCAGGGCCGGATAAGTTGCATCCCAGAGTACTTAAGGAAGTATCCGCAGACATAGTGGATGCATTCGTGATAATTTTTCAAAACTCTTTAGATTCTGGAGTAGTTCCTGAGGATTGGAGGGTAGCTAATGTAACCCCACTTTTTAAAAAGGGAGGGAGAGAGAAAACGTGGAATTACAGACCAGTTAGTCTAACGTCGGTGGTGGGGAAAATTCTGGAGTCAGTTATTAAAGATGGGATAGCAGCACATTTGGAAAGTGGTGAGTTCATTGGACAAAGTCAGCATGGATTTATGAAAGGTAAATCATGTCTGACGAATCTTATAGAATTTTTCGAGGATGTAACTAGTAGAGTGGATAAGGGAGAACCAGTGGATGTGTTATATCTGGACTTTCAGAAGGCTTTCGACAAGGTCCCACATAAGAGATTAGTATACAAACTTAAAGCACATGGTATTGGGGGTTCAGTATTGATGTGGATAGAGAACTGGCTGGGAGACAAGAAGCAAAGAGTAGGAGTAAACGGGTCCTTTTCACAATGGCAGGCAGTGACTAGTGGTGTACCGCAAGGCTCAGTGCTGGGACCCCAGCTATTTACAATATATATTAATGATCTGGATGAGGGAATTGAATGCAACATCTCCAAGTTTGCGGATGACACGAAGCTGGGGGGCAGTGTTAACTGTGAGGAGGATGCTAGGAGGCTGCAAGGTGACTTGGATAGGTTGGGTGAGTGGGCAAAGGCATGGCAGATGCAGTATAATGTGGATAAATGTGAGGTTATCCACTTTGGTGGCAAAAACAGGAAAGTAGACTGTTATCTGAATGGTGGCCGATTAGGAAAAGGGGAGATGCAATGAGACCTGGGTGTCATGGTACACCAGTCATTGAAAGTAGGAATGCAGGTGCAGCAGGCAGTGAAGAAAGAAAATGGTATGTTAGCATTCATAGCAAAAGGATTTGAGTATCAGAGCAGGGAGGTTCTACTGCAGTTGTACGGGGTCTTGGTGAGACCACACCTGGAGCATTGCGTACAGTTTTGGTCTCCTAATCTGAGGAAAGACATTCCTTAAATTAAACAGTAACAAAACAGAATTTCTCCCCATTGGCTCCAAATCAACACTTACCAAAATTAACAACAAACCCATTCTCACTATTGACGGCACCACTGTCTCCCCATCTCCTCAGGCCCGCAACCTTGGTGTGATCTTTGACTCAACCCTCTCCCTTGACCCTCACATCCGCCATGTTGTCAAAACCTCCTTCTTTCACCTCCTCAACATCGCCAAAATCAGACCCTCTCTCACACCCCCCGCTGCTGAAAGACTCATCCATGCCTTCATCTCCTCCCGACTGGACTACTGTAACTCTCTTCTCTTTGGCATTAATTCCAGCAACATCAACCGACTCCAACTGGTCCAGAATGCAGCCGCCCGACTCATTACCCACACCAAATCCTGGCACCACATCACCCCAGTCCTCAAAGAACTTCACTGGCTTCCCATTTCCCACCAGATCATCTACAAAATCCTGGTCCTCACCTACAAAGCCCTCAACCACTTGCCCCCCCCCCCCCCCTTATCTCACTGACCTCCTCTCCCCCTACCAAACCTCACGGTCCCTCAGATCCATTTCAGCCGGTCTCCTCTCCATTCTGAAATCCAACCTCTGCACTTTTGGAGACAGAGCCTTCTCCAGGGAAGCTCCCAGGCTCTGGAACTCCCTCCCACAATTGATCCGAACTTCTGAGTCCCTCACCCTCTTCCAGTCCCGCCTCAAGACCCATCTCTTCACCTCTGCATACCCTTAGTCCCATGTCCTACTCCCCTTTGCATCTCTGTCTTACTGCTCTATTTTGTTTTGTTCTTGACTCACCATGTAAAGCGACTTTGAGTCCTTGAAAAGCGCTATACAAATAAAATGTATTATTATTATTATTATTATTATTCTTGCCATAGAGGGAGTACAGAGAAGGTTCACCAGACTGATTCCTGGGATGGCAGGACTTTCATATGAGGAAAGACTGGATAGACTCGGCTTGTACACGTTGGAATTCAGAAGACTGAGGGGGGATCTTATAGAAACGTACAAAATTCTTAAGGGGTTGGACAGGCTAGATGCAGGAAGATTATTCCCGATGTTGGTGAAGTCCAGAACTAGGGGTCACAGATTAAGGATAAGAGGGAAGACTTTTAGGACCGAGATGAGGAAATCATTTTTTACACAGAGAGTAGTGAATCTGTGGAATTCTCTGCCACAGAAGGGAGTTGAGGCCAGTTCATTGGCTATATTTAAGAGGGAGTTAGATGTGGCCCTTGTGGCTAAAGGGATCAGGGGGTATGGAGAGAAGGCAGGGATGGGATACTGAGTTGGATGATCAGCCATGATCATATCAAATGGCGGTGCAGGCTCGAAGGGCCGAATGGCCTACTCCTGCACCTATTTTCTATGTTTCTATGTTGAAATCTCCCATAACAACCGTAGCATTAGCTTTGGGACATTTTGCGACCAATTCTAACTCTTGATTCATCTTGCACCCTATATCCAGGCTACTATTTGGGTGACTGTAGATAAGTCCCATTAGGGTGTTTTTACCTTTACAATTCTTCAGTTCTATCCATACTGACTATACATCTCCTGATTCTATATCACTCCGTGCTGGGGACTGAATTTCATTTTCGCCAACAGAGCTACCCCACCCCCTCTGCCCACCTGTCTGTCTTTTCGAAAGGACGTATACCCTTGAATATTCAATTCCCAGCCCTGGTCCTCTTGCAGCCATGTCTCTGTAATTCCCACAACAAATTTCTAACTGAGCCTCAAGCTCATCCACTTTATTTCTTATACTTCGTGCATTCATCATAATAATAATAATAATAATAATAATATATTTTATTGTCATTGCACATAAGCACAACTAGATTTGGTATACAGCTTCCATCCGATGTCATAACTTGAATAACTAATACAATTTAGATATCCCGAGAACATGGTTTGTAAAAGAATAGAAAATAGTCAAAACAGTTCAAACAGACTAAAGTGCAGATGTGTCTGTGCGACGTGACCATCCGAGGGGGACAGTCCAGGGGGGATGGAGGGCCCTCAGCAGGGCTGGTTCAGAGTCGCTATAGCTCTGGGAATGAAGCTGTTCCTGAGTCTGGAGGTTCGGGCGTAGAAGGCCTTGTAACGTTTGCCGGTGAGAAGTAGTTCGAACAGTCCGTTACAGCGGTGTGAGGAGTCTTTATGGATGCTGACGGCCTTCCTGAGGCACCGTGTGTGGTAGATGCCCTCCAAGGCTGGTAGCAGTGTCCCAATAATCTTCTGCACTCTGTGGAAGACGCTCCTCTCCGCCTCCGTGCAGCTGAGATACCACACAGAGATGCCATACGTTAATATGCTCTGTGGTGCAGCGGTAGAAGGTTGTCAGCAGCGTCCTTGTCATAGATAAAACTTTTAATCCATTACTCCCCGCACCATTCACATTGATGCCCATTTCACTTGGCTTTACTCCCCTATCCCTTCCTGGGCGTTCTGCCCCGTTAATTCTGGTGTCTTCTCTTTTCTTTTACTCTCTTTCCCTTGTATCTCCATTTTGTCCTCCCTTCTCCAGATAAAATCCCACGACCTGCCCGGTCTTACTCGTAAGTTGCATACTCGCAGTTATTTTCATCGACATTCCTAATACTCTCTCCCCCGTGTTCGATGTCTCTACGACAATATCCACTTACTGTCTGTGTGACAGCGACAAAGCGTTGGGAATTCTCAGAGGGTATTTTGTAGCAATCTAGTGAAATACCCGCCGTCGGGATCATGACGATCCAACTCAGTCTATTGAGATTTGTGTTTTTATTTATTTCAGGAGGAAGCTGGTCGCAAGAGCAGGTAGGACATGCGTTTGACTGAAACAATGTACGTTTTTACAGTACCGCTCAAAAAAAACAGCTAATGCTCAGTTTCTAACCAGCTGTTAAATATTTGCAGGGTTATTGATGAAACCAAACCAATGTTGGTGGTAGATAGCGCGTTGCCCATTGAAAAGTATGATCGCACCCTTTTCTACAACATAGCATTGAGCGAAACATCTGATATCATCAAACGAGGTAAAACTGATACCTTTTCCATTGATCTTTTTTAAGACATCTTTATGCAATACTTATATGTGAAGATTAATGGTATTAATGGACTCTGGGGGGAAGTATCACAAAGACAAAGCAAAGATTGTTTGCATTTGAACAGATCCTTGTTCCTGGGAGAATGGGTTTGCTGTGCTGGGTGAAATTGCGTAGACTAGGCCTGTGTACTCGAGGGTTCAGGTGTATTAGAGGAGAATTCAGTGAAACACAAAGTCCTTACACGGCTCAGTGGGCTGGATGCAGGGAGGATGTTTCCCATGTCTGAGGGGGTCTGGAGCCAGCGGAAACCCTCTGAATGTAAGCTGCACCATTTAGGACAGAGACAAGAAGACATTACTGCATGCTGAGACTAGGCAACCTTTAGAATTCACTGCACACCCGGTGGCTGTGCATAATCAGTCATTCAGTGCTCTTGGAGCCAGAGAGCCATGGTTGTACATTACAGAATCAGGCCATTGGGCCCATCACCTCCATGTCCACCCTTTTCCCCAGCAACACAAATCCCATTTGCCCACATTAGAACCATATTAGTCTGAAGAAGGGTTTTCGGCCTGAAACGTTGCCTATTCCCTTCGCTCCATAGATGCTGCTGCACCCGCTGAGTTTCTCCAACATTTTTGTGTACCTTATTCTACACCTCGTTTGCCAAATCGCAATGCCTCTTAAATATAGTGGTTACATCTGATTTCACCACCTCCTATGGCAAAATATTCCAGGTATTAACAACCATTGCTGTTCATTTTATGTTTTCATGGCTTTGATGTGAATGTAGGAGGTGTGACTACTAAGTTTGTGGATAATGGGTAATGTTGTGGACAGCAAGGTAGTCTGTCAAAGTCTGCAGAAGGATATAGGCTCGATCATTGAAACCTTATTGTCATGCAGGGATATCAATACCGGAGGTTGCAGGTGGTTGCCGGAGGTTGCAGGTAGGGAGACTGACAAAAACCTCCGGGAACCACACGGAAACCTTGGGCAAAGTCTCCAGAGGTTTCCGTTCAGGTTTCCTAAGTGGGACAGGGGCATAAGTCTCTTTGAAGAGCAGCCACGAATGGCAACTGAAATGCAGGAGTCAATTTGTAGACAGGAACACACAAAAGGAGTTTAAAAAGATGCTATACAGTGCGAAGTGATTTGGGTTTATTTCAATTGTAGTATTAGAAGCACCAAGCACAGAATTCATATAAATCTTTCTATTCAGTTCTTGTGAATGTTACTGGTGATGCGAATTATCCAAATTCAACATCAGGGTATTAAGTGTATGTTGTATTAATCTACAAACCTACAATATTGTAAGTGGTTAAGAAGTGTTTAAGATGGAACTGCAGATGCTGGAAAATCGAAGGGACACAAAAATGCTGGAGAAACGCAGCGGGTGCAGCAGCATCTATGGAGGGAAGGAAATAGGCAACGTTTCGGGCCGAAACCCTGAGGCTAAAACCAAGTTTAAATGATCTATCACACCAAGGGGGAGGGGGGGGGGTTATAAAATGACCCTATCTGCTGACCTATGACCTATAAATGAACAATTATCTGCTGCCTTGGACCCATCTAGGCTAGCCTAGATATTAAAGATACCAGTTAAAACCAGGTTTAGATGGTCAATTACAGCCTTGGAAATACAAAATCACCCATTGCCTTGGTCCTACCAGATTCCCCAAATAGTCCCTGAATTGCCTAACTGGGGGGAGTTGAGGGTTTGATAGGCACAAGGCATCCACACCCCACCGCCCCCCCCTCTCTCCCCCCCACCTCTCTCGCTTTCTCTGCCACGGGGAGGGGGTAGCGAGGGAGGGGGAGGGGGTAGAGGCAGCAGCTACCGGTCATGGAGCACAAGCCTCCCCATCGGGCACCGGGCCCAAGCTAGGCTGCCGGCGTCGTGGACCAGAGCGAGGACCGCAGCGCTCGGAGGACTGAAAAACAGCAGAGGGCTGGCAGGGAACTCACCAGCGTGACAGGCTACAACTCTGTCAGTTTCACCACCTCCAACGTGACCTCACCACTGGCCCCATCTTCCCATCTCCCCACATGTCTGCCTTCCGCAAAGACCGCACCCTCCGCAACTAAAAATGTTAATCTATTCGTAAGAAATTGATAGATGTTTAGATCTGGTAATTGAATTTTGTAATTAGCTAGAATTAGGTAACTAACTAATTATATGCTTTAATTTCAAGTCATCTAAGTAAGATTGTTTCATATTTGTTTCAGAATGCTTCAATCTATAATAACTGAACATTTATTTTAGTTCTCTTAATTTTTAAGAAAGTTATGGCCATTTGACTGTCCTCGATCACAGCTTTTGTGTTAAGTCAATGGAAAAGCAATAGGGAACAAGATGCTAATTTCCGAGTATGAAAATGGCCACATATTCTTATAGAAACTTACAAAATTCTTAAGGGCTTGGACAGGCTAGATGCAGGAAGATTATTCCCGATGTTGGGGAAGTCCAGAACTAGTGGTCACAGTTTAAGGATAAGAGGGAAGTCTTTTAGGACCGAGATGAGGAAATCATTTTTTACGCAGAGACTGGCGAATCTGTAGAATTCTCTGCCACAGAAGGTAGTTGAGGCCAGTTCATTGGCTATATTTAAGATATGGCCCTTGTGGCTAAAGGGATCAGGGGGGTATGGAGAGAAGGCAGGGATGGGATACTGAGTTGGATGATCACCATGATCATATCGAATGGCGGTGCAGGCTCGAAGGGCCGAATGGCCTACTCCTGCACCTATTTTCTATGTCTATGTTTCTATTACTTTTTTTTAATACTGAAGATATGAAAGCGAATTAGGTGACAAATTAAACTTCTTTTTTTGCTTTATCTGTTGGGATAAATTGCAGACTTGATTTTAAAAATCTCAAAAATTTGTAACATTGCTTGATGGGGGCACGCACATTGAATTCTCCCAATTTTGTTAGCCCTTGCTGTCTCCTCCCCTTCCTACCTCTCCTTCAGCCCTCTGACTGTCTCCTCCTCCTTTATCCGCTATTCTCCCCGCCCCCCACCATTCTGAAGAAGGGTTTCGGCCTGAAACCGTGCCCATTTCCTTCGCTGCCTAGATGCTGCTGCACCCGCTGCGTTTCTCCAGCATTTTTGTCTACCTTCGATTTTCCAGCATCTGCAGTTCCTTCTTAAACAAATAACATTCACCAAAGATCCTATAGCTCCGAGATGGGATCTTTGCTGCCGCATGGAGTCAGTCGCATACAGGTGGGACAGGCCTCGTAAACACTGCCTCGTTAACCTGCCGTCACTCATGAGCGCGCTCCAGTTAAAGCTCCATTCACAAAATCATTTGTTCTCTCTGACGTCACCGGGCCGCCCACTGACGCGTGATTGGCCGGTCCAGAGCACTATTACCCGCCCACTGACGCGTGATTGGCCGCCCGTGATCACGATGGCCCGCCCGCTGACGCGTGATTGGTCGGTCCAGATCACCATGTCCCGCCCACTGACGCGTGATTGGTCGGCCCAGACCAGGATAGCCCGCCCCCCCCCCCCCCCCCCCCCCCCCCCGCTGACCGCGTGAATGGCCCGCGTCATCCCTTCTCTCCAGGGATCTCAAGTCAAGTTTATTCGTCACATACACAGACCCAGAGATGTGCAGTGAAATGAAAAGTGGCAAATGCTCGCGGACTTTGTGCAAAAAGACAAACAACCAAACAAACTATAAACACAATCATAAACACACACATATTATTTTACATATTAAATATTGGAAGGAAAAACGTTCAGTAAAGTTAGTCCCTGGTAAGATAGGAGTTTACAGTCCGAATGGCCTCTGGGAAGAAACTACTTCTCAACCTCTCCATTGGCTATTTCCATGCCTGACCTGTTCCGCTGAATTATAGACCCAGAGACAGACAAAAAAACAAACAACCGTGCAAGCTATTCATTCACACATGGTCAGTATCTGTACATGTAATAGTGTTATTTATTCATGCGGTGACTTCGACTTCTGTACATTCATCACCTATCGTTCCAGAGAGTACTCGTGGGAAAACGTTAAAACGCGTGCAAAGGTTGTAATTTGTCTGTACACAAAAAAGCTGGAGAAACTTAGCGGATGCAGCAGCATCTCTAATGAGCGAAGGAAATAGCCAACGTTTCGGGCCGAAACCCTTCTTTACTCTGATGGTGGGTGGGGTGCGGGGAGAAGAAAGGAAAAGGGAGGAGGAGGAGCCCGAAGGCTGAGGGAGAAATAGGAAGGGGAGGAGACAGCAAGGGCTAACAGAATTGGGAGCATTCAATGTTCATGCCCCCAGGATGCAGACTCCCCAAGCGGAATATGAGGTGCTGCTCCTCCAATTTCCGCTGGTGCTCGCTCTGGCCATGGAGGAGACCCAGGACAGAGAGGTCGGATACGGAATAGGAGGTGGAGTTGAAGTGCTGAGCCACCGGGAGGTCAGGTTGGTTAATGCGGACCGAGCCGAGGTGGTCGGCGAAACGATCGCCAAGCCTACGCTTGGTCTCAGACTCTGCACAATAACATCACTTCAATACCAGACACTGCAATGAAGAAGGGGCCTCGTCCCGAAACGTCACCCATCCATCTCTCCAGAGATGATGCTTGTCCCGCTGAGTTACTCCAACTTTTTGTGTCTATCTGCAGTTCCTTCTTATACGCTCGATTTTTATTTAATAATCTCATGTGTAAACTTGAATTCAACGATTCAATTATACTCTATTGTCACGTGTACCTCGTGACTGTGGGATTATTTTCTTTTGCATGCAATCCGGTAAAATACAGACCTCAACTCCTCCATGGCCAGAGTGAGTCCCACCGCAAATTGGAGGAGCAGCACCTCATATTTCACTTGCGTAGTTTGCACCCCAGCGGTATGAACATTGACTTCTCCAATTTCAGGTAGTCCTTGCTGGCCTCTCCCCTTCCAAGCTCTCTCACATCCCACTGTCTCCGCCTCTTCCTTTCTTCTTCCCCCCCCCCCCCTCCCCCACCCCCATACCAGTCTGAAGAATGGTGGTAACATCACTTCAATACCAGACACAATAACATCACTTCAATACCAGGCACTGTAATGAAGAAGGGGTCTCGACCCTAAACGTCAACCATTCCTTCTCTCCAGAGATGCTGCCTCACCCGCTGAGTTTCTCCAGCATTTTTGTCTACCTTCGATTTTTCCAGCATCTGCAGTTCTTCCTCAAATAATCATACTCTATTGTTCAATGTACCTCGGATCAGTGAAATGCCTTGTTTTTGCCAGCAATCCGGTAAAATACAGATCTGACCTGGGCGGTAAAGTGGCGCCGACTAGGTTGCGAGAAGTTCATGGAACAGTCTATATTTCCCCGCAGCGGCGAACCAGGCCCCGCCGCACCAGGCAGCAGGCGCCACCCGCGCCGGCTCCCCCTTTGTTCTCGGCTGCCCCCGCCCGGTTGTTCTCGGCTTGAAATGATTCAGGGCTATTTTCCCAGCGTGGAAAAGTCAATGACGGGACGCCATAGATTTTAGCACAGTACGGGGATCGTTCAAGGAGATGTGCGGGGCATGTTTTATCACACAGGGTGGTGGGTGCCTGGAACGCGCCGCTGGAGTGGTGGTCGAGGCACATACGGAGGAGGCATTGCAGTCTGATGTGGGCTGAAGGAACTGTTCTGGTTCTATGTGGCCCTCAACAAAACCGACAGGTTCATTAGAGCTCCCATTCTCAGCTCCTTACCCACAACCATTAGATTCTTGAACCGACCTGTACTGCCTGCGTTTGGCCCCCATACCTCTAACCTTGTCCTATCAATGTACCTGTCTAAATGCTTCTGAAACGTTACGATAGTGCCCGCCTCATATACCTCCTCCAGCAGCTCATTCCATACACCTACCACCCATTGTGTGAACAAAGTTACCCCTCAGGTTTCTATTAAACCTTTCCACCTTCACCTTAACCCTATGTCCTCTGGTACTTGATGCCCCTCCTCTGGGCAAGGGGCTCTGTGCGACTACCCGATCTGTTCCTCTCATGATTTTTTTACATCTCTTCTAAGATCATCCCTCATCATGGAAAAGCAGCCAACATAATCAAATACTTGTTCTACCCCGGTCATTCATTCTTCTCACTGTTCTTGTCGGGCAGAAGGTACAGAATCTTACCAGTCTCAGGAACAGCCTCCTTCCCTCTGTTATCAGGCTTCTGAATGATCCTTCCATAAGCTAGACATTGTGTGTTGAAGGGCCTGTTCCTGTGCAGTATTGATGACGTCTTGTTTTCTCTGTTGAGCGGCAGTGCAAGGTTGATTTTCTGACCAGTGGAGCTTACTTTACTTTAGAGATACAGCATGGAAGTAGGCCCTTCGGCCCACCGAGTCCACATCGACCATCGATCACCAATTAGTCACCAATCACTTGGTCTCTGTTATCCCACCTTCCCGTTCACTCCCAACATACTTGGGGCAATTTACAGAGGGCCAATTACCCTACAAACCCGCATGTCTTTTGAATGTGGGAGAAAACCGGAAGCACCCGGAGGAAACCCACGCGGTCACAGGGAGAATGTGCACGCTGCGAAGCAGTGAACATGGTCAGGATCGAACCCGGGTCTCTGGCCCCGTGAGGCAGCGGTTCAATCTGCTGCTCCATATTACCTCAGAAATATTAACCCTTCCCTCTCCAGATACTGTACACTGCCCGACCTGCTGAATGCCGACAACGCTTTCTGTATTTGTGTTGGCATTTTATGGTCAGACTCATGTTCCAATCACCCATTTAACTGGAACAACTTTAGTTTAAGGGAATGAAATTTACCCGAAGCTGATTACAAATGACATCGGCTTTCTGGTCAGGGCTGTGATTGACGGGGCTGAGCTCCGCCTCCCCTCAGCCTTGCCCCGCCCCTTTCATTGATTGTTCCACAGCTCCGGGCTCCCCCGGGTCCTAAAGCCCGTCCACACGTTGTTGTCCAGCCTGACTTACCTCCTCTGGCAGCTTGTTCCATTTCCCCACGACCTTCTGTGTGGAAATATTGTTCCTCAGGTTCCGAGTAAATCTTGCACCTCTCACCACAAACCTGTGTCCTCTAGTTCTCGACTCCACTACTCCGGGTAAAAGACTGTGCATTCACCCTATCCATTCACCTCTTGATCCCATGAACTTCAGCCTCCGGCGCTCCAATTAATTACTGCAGGGCGTCAGCAGTTTCAGCGAATGGGAATGCGTTTTGAACCAGGAAGTGGAGGTTAAAATGGCTGCGAAAGACCCGGTCGAGAGTTGGACCGAGGAGATACTTTGTCCCATCTGCCTGGATTTCTTCACCGATCCGGTGGCACTGGAGTGTGGGCACTACTTCTGCCGCTCCTGTATCACACAGAGTTGGGACAGGGAGGGGAGAAACTCCTGCCCGGAATGTAGAGAGGAGTTTACAGACCGCACCCTCAGGGTGAGTCGGGCCTTGGCGAGACTGTCTGAGAAAGCTCGAACACTGAGCCTGAATCGGACAGAGAAGGAAAGTAAACTTCAGTGCGAGGAACATCAGGAAGAACTGAAGCTGTTTTGTGAAACTGACAAGAAGCTGATCTGTGTGATTTGTGCAGCTGGGCGGGAACACAAGTCTCACAGCTTCATGCCGGTTAAAGAAGCTGTTGAAACCTACAAGGTAAAAGCAAACCGATTTTGATCGCATCATTGTTTAATTCCATCATTATAATCTAACACTTTTATTCTCTGATTTTCAATCACAATCCCAGGATCAGACGAAATCTTCCATCCAGTCTCTTACAAAAAAGAAATCAGGGATCCAGCGAATGGAGCAGCAACAGAAACAGAAGATTTCTGGAGTTCTGGTGAGGCTTTTAAGTTTCGATTTCCTGATCTTGTGTAGATTTGATCCCTGTGATGTGTGTAATAATAGGGCAGCGCAGTGACACAAGTAGTGCTGCTGTCTCCTAGTTCTGGTGAGCGGGTTCGATCCTGACCTCGGGTGCTGCCCGTGTGGTTCATGCCTTCTCCCTGTGACCGCGTCGGATTCCTTCCACGTCCCCAATACACGCTGGTTCAATGGTCAATCGGTGACTGTTATAATCCCTGGGAAAGTGGGTGGTGGATGGATAAATGGGAATTAATGGGCAGGTGAAAAGTAACAGGCAGCAGGGAATTGTATTGGGGGTAGAGGATTGATGGGTTATAACATTACCCTCACGACATTTCGTGAAGTCTGAAGAAGGGTCTCAAGCATCACCCGCTGACTTCCTCCAGCATTTTTGTCTACATTAGACAAACTATTGAATTGCCAAAGCTAATAAAACATGCACAGGCCAAATGTCACCGTTAAAGTCATGAGGAAACACAACCAGTGACATTATATATTAACCTTCACCTTTTATTTCATAGGAACAGTCACACAACCTTCAGTCCAAGATCACATCCCAGTATGCTGAACTGCACCAGATTCTTACTGAGAAAGAGCAGCGCACACTGGCAGATATCCGGGAGGAAGAGAGGAAGATTCTAAATACAATGGAGACAAATCTTGGAAACATTCATGAGAATTTAGAATCCATTCAGGAGGAACTCTTAAAGTTGCAGCTACAGATGGATCAAAAAGACAGTGTGGTGTTTCTGAAGGTGAGGGGTTACACTACAGTTTGGTGAAGTGAAAGTGCGGTCACAAAATGGTGGGTGACATATCAGAAATAAATGCTGCATTTACCAGTAATTGAGAACTGGGTAAATGTTCACTCTATTCCAGCTGTTGTTTTTCCTAAACTAATTGGCCTCCCGTATAATCTATGGGATCTCAGGAATGCCTGGCCGGAATGTAGAGAGGTGTTTGTATTCTGTAGCGTTTGGAACAACGATGGGTGATCCTATATCTGATCCCAAGGACCACGAATGGACAGAGGGCAGTAAATCTCTGGGATTCTCCAACCAAGAGACTCTGAGAGGGGTCACAGCTTAAGGATAAGGGGGAAATCCTTTAAAACCGAGATGAGAAAAACTTTTTCTGTGGAACTCTCTGCCACAGAGGGTAGTTGAGGCCACACAGTTCATTGGCTATATTTAAGAGGGAGTTAGATGTGGCCCTTGTGGCTAAAGGGATCAGAGGGTATGGAGAGAAGGCAGGTACGGGATACTGAGTTGGATGATCAGCCATGATCATATTGAATGGCGGTGCAGGCTCGAAGGGCCGAATGGCCTACTCCTGCACCTAATTTCTATGTTTCTATGTAAGACGTATTTAAACCAGAGGCAGATACATTTTTGAAAATTCGGGGGATTGTAATTGAAGGGAATGGGGCAAAGAGGAGGAGTTCAGTCCTGGGCTAGATCAGCCATGACCACATTGTGGGGATTAACATTGAAATCTAAAATGTGGCGCACACATCATCTATATCCAGTTCCCATCAGCAGTGGGTGGTCACCTTGAGGGAATTTGCTCTGTTTGTTTTGTCCACCTTGTTTCACCATAGAATGACATCCCATTTAACATCATAGACAGGCCATTTGGCCCATCCTATCCAGTCAAGATTTCTGCTCCACTCATCATCCCTCCTATCTATTCTCCACACCCGATAACTATATCCCAAATTCCATGAGCCCTAATGTGTTTACCCCACTGTTAATCCTGGCTAAATTGGACCAGCCAGGACTTCAAAATGGGGTTAAGTTTCAGGGTTTGCTGGGAGATTTGGTCAAATTGGAATTGCTCTCTGGGACTGGCTGCGAGAGATGCCAGGAAGTCTGGAACTTAGATACAATTTGCAAGCAAAGAATGGGAAGCCTTGCAAATCCTGTCAATCTGGTACAAAATGCATAGAATAGATTGGATGGCTGCAAACCAGACGTATACCTTGTAAATAGCTTGTAAATAATGTTGCAGAGTCTGACTCTGCTAAGTGTTGATTGGATGAGATGTTGAGCCTTGTCTGAGAGTTCTGTTCATCGGGGTAAATGTTTCCAAGTTGACTTCATCTTGAAGTCGGTTGTGAATACAATGTATTGAATTGTTGTATCATTGGGTTAACCATATAACATATAACAATTACAGCACGGAAACAGGCCATCTCGGCCCAACAAGTCCGTGCTGAACAACTTTTTTCCCTTAGTCCCACCTGCCTGCATTCATACCATAACCCTCCATTCCCTTCTCATCCATATGCCTATCCTATTTATTTTTAAATTATACCAACGAACCTGCCGCCACCACTTCCACTGGAAGCTCATTCCACACCGCTACCACTCTCTGAGTAAAGAAGTTCCCCCTCATGTTACCCCTAAACTTCTGTCCCTTAATTCTGAAGTCATGTCCTCTTCTTTGAAACTTCCCTATTCTCAAAGGGAAAAGCTTGTCCACATCAACTCTGTCTATCCCTCTCATCATTTTAAAGACCTATATCAAGTCCCCCCTTAACCTTCTGTGCTCCAGAGAATAAAGACCTAACTTATTCAACCTTTCTCTGTAACTTAGTTGTTGAAACCCAGGCAACATTCTAGTAAATCTCCTCTGTACTCTCTCTATTTTGTTGACATCCTTCCTATAATTGGGCGACCAAAATTGTACACCATACTCCAGATTTGGTCTCACCAATGCCTTGTACAATTTTAACATTACATCCCAGCTTCTATACTCAATGCTCTGATTTATAAAGTCTAGCACACCAAAAGCTTTCTTTACCACCCTATCTATATGAGATTCCACCTTCAAGGAACTATGCACGGTTATTCCCAGATCCCTCTGTTCAACTGTATTCTTCAATTCCCTACCATTTACCATGTACGTCCTATTTTGATTTGTCCTGCCAAGGTGTAACACCTCACATTTATCAGCATTAAACTCCATCTGCCATCTTTCAGCCCATTTTTCCAAATGGCCTAAATCACTCTGTAGACTTTGGAAATCCTCTTCATTATCCACAACACCCCCTATCTTGGTATCATCTGCATACTTACTAATCCAATTTACCATCCCTTCATCCAGATCATTGATGTACATGACAAACACCAAAGGACCCAACACAGATACCTGAGGCACCCCACTAGTCACCTGCCTCCAACCCGACAAACAGCCATCCACCATTACCCTCTGGCTTCTCCCATTCAGCCACTGTTGAATCCATCTTGCTATTCCTGCATTTATACCCAACAGTTTAACCTTCTTAACCAACCTTCCATGAGGAACCTTGTCAAAGGCCTTACAAAAGTCCATATAGACAACATCCACTGCTTTACCCTCGTCAATTTCCCTAGTAACATCTTCAAAAAATTCACGAAGATTAGTCAAACGTGACCTTCCAGGCACAAATCCACGTTGACTGTTCCTAATCAGACCCTGTTTATCCAGATGCTTATATATATTATCTCTAAGTATCTTTTCCATTAATTTGCCCACCACTGAAGTCAAACTAAGAGGTCTATAATTGCTAGGTTTACTCTTAGAACCCTTTTTAAACAATGGAACAACATGCGCAGTACGCCAATCCTCGGGGACTATTCCCGTTTCAAATGACATTTGAAATATTTCTGTCATAGCCCCGGCTATTTCTACACTAACTTCCCTCAATGTCCTAGGGAATATCCTGTCAGGACCTGGAGACTTATTGACTTTTATATTTTTCAAAAGTGTCAGTACTTCTTTTACTTTGAAACTCATAGTATCCATAGCCACTCTACTCGTTTCCCTTACCTCACATAATTCAATATCCTTCTCCTTGGTGAATACCGAGGAAAAGAAATTGTTCAATATCTCCCCCATCTCTTTTGGCTCTGCAGATAGCTGCCCACTCTGTCTCTCCAATGGACCAATTTTATTCCTCGTTATCCTTTTGCTATTAATATAGCTGTAGATACCCTTTGGATTTACTTTCACCTTACTTGCCAAAGCAACCTCATATCTTCTTTTAGCTTTTCTAATTTCTTTCTTAAGATTCTTTTTACATTCCTTATACTCCACAAGCACCTCATTTACTTCATGCTGCCTATAATTATTGTAGATCTCCCTCTTTTTCCGAACAAGATGTCCAATTTCCCTTGAAAACCAGGGCTCTTTCCAATTTTTACTGTTTCCTTTCAACCGAACAGGAACATAAAGATTCTGTACTCTTAAAATTTCTCCTTTAAATGTCCTCCATTTCTCTTCTACATCTTTCCCATAAAACAAAATGTCCCAGTTCACTCCTTTTAAATCATCTCGCATCTCATCAAAGTTAGCCTTTCTCCAATCAAAAATCTCAACCCTAGGTCCAGTTCTGACCTTCTCCATAATTATATTGAAACTAACGGTATTGTGATCACTGGACCCGAAGTGCTCCCCAACACATACCTCCGCCACCTGTCCTGTCTCATTTCCTAACAGGAGGTCCAGCACTGCCCCTCCTCTAGTAGGTACCTCTATGTATTGCTGCAAAAAACTATCCTGCACACATTTTACAAACTCCAAACCATCCAGCCCATTTACAGAATGTGTTTCCCAGTCTATGTGTGGAAAGTTGAAATCTCCCACAATCACTACCTTGTGCTTACTACTAATATCTGCTATCTCCTTACATATTTGCTCTTCCAATTCTCGTTCCCCATTTGGCGCTCTATAATACACCCCTATAAGTGTTGCTACACCTTTCCCACTTCTCAGTTCCACCCAAATAGCCTCCCTAGATGAGCCCTCCAATCTATCCTGCCAAAGCACTGCTGTAATATCTTCCCTGACTAGCAATGCAACACCTCCACCTCTTGCCCCTCCAATTCTATCACACCTGAAGCAATGAAATCCTGGAATATTTAGTTTCCAATCACAGCCCTCCTGCAACCATGTTTCACTGATTGCCACAACATCATACTTCCAGGTGTCTATCCAGACTCTAAGCTCATCCACCTTTCTTACAATGCTCCTAGCATTAAAATATGCACATTTAAGAAACCCCCCGTCTCTTCTCTGTTTATTTCCTTTTTTTTCTTTCTCCTCTTGTGTCCGAGTGCTTCCCTTTTCTGCTTCCTGCCTCCCATTCTGTCTACTAGCTTTCTCTATTTGAGTCCTTCGCCCCAACCATTCTAGTTTAAAGTCTCCCCAGTGACCTTTGCAAATTTCCCCGCCAGGATATTGGTCCCCCTCGAGTTCAAGTGCAACCCATCCTTTCTGTACAGGTCCCACCTTCCCCAAAAGAAGTCCCAATGATCCAGAAACTTGAATCCCTGCCCTCTGCACCAGTTTTTCAGCCACGCCTTTATCCTCCACCTCGCTCCATTCCTACTCTCACTGTCGCGTGGTACAGGCAGTAATCCTGAGATTGTTACCTTTTTGGTCATTTTCCTTAACTCTCCTCCCAACTCCCTAATTCCTCCCTTCAGGACCTCTTCACTTTTTTTACCTATGTCATTTGTACCAATATGTACCACGACCTCAGGCTCCTCTCCCTCTGATTTCAGGATATCTTGGATGCGTTGAGACACGTCCGAGACCTTGGCACCAGGGAGGCAGACCACCATCCTGGTCTCCCGACTGCGTCCACAGAAATGCCTATCCGACCCCCTAACAATAGAGTCCCCAATTATAATTGCCCTCTCCTTTTTTTCCCTACCTTTCGGGGCAACATGGCCGGTCTCTGTGCTGGAGGCCCGTCCGCTGTCGCTAACCCCGGGTAGGCTGTCACCCCCATCCGTACTCAAACAGGAGTACTTATTTGCAAGGTGTACCGACATTGGAGTACTCACTCGTCCCTCCCTCTGCCCCTTGCCCTTCCTTAGCGTGACCCACATGTCTCTCTCCCGTGGTTAGGGAAATGCCTGTTATGTATGGGGTTAATCGATATTTGTAATTGGGTGATTAAGAGACAACCTCCATGTGGTTCGGCCCCTCGAGTTTGTGGGACAGATAAAAGTCCCTGGTCACGAGGCTCAGGGCCGATCATCTGGAAGAGTGCTCAGGACCAGGTACCCTTCTGGAGTGCCTCTGTCTGTGCGAGGCCTAGAGGGCTTGAACAGATACACGCAGGGATCGAACCCACGGTGGGATAGGTACAGTGTGTGATCTGTGACTCGCTTTTGGTAGAATACAATTAATTGATTCAGTGCTTTTACTGAAACTAGACTGGGGGGGAAGCTTAGAACCGAGCAATTATCAGCGCTTGCATTTAAATTTATCTCTGCTGTTGGCTTCAGTCCCTCCAATGCAAGTGAGGTCCATGTTCTCATGACTGCATTCCTTTAGGTATTTATTGAAGACCACGTTACATTTCAACTTTGATTATTAGTCACCCCTTCAATTTGAGATATTATTTCATCCCCACACATTTAAATCCACTGATAATATTAAATTCCCTCTCATCATTCCTGACATCTTCTTCAGATGAAATCCCATGACCTGCCCAATCTTTTCATTAAGTTCCATCCTCTCAGTTATGGCGTCATTCTCATGAACATTCCTTGTGCTTTCCCCCATCGTTCTACATCTCTGCGACAATATCCGCTTTCTCTCTGCATGACAGTGGTGATAAGAGTTGGGAAATGGGAATTATCAGAGAGTTGTAGAAATTTGGTGAAATTCCTGCTGTTGGGATGAGGACGGTCCATCTCAGTCAATTGAGATTTGTGTTTTATTTCTTTCAGGAGGAAGCTGGTCGCAAGCGAAGGCAGGACATTGTCTTGACGGAAACATTGTAAGTGTTTTGTGGAACACCTTAAAACATTTCTAATGCTTAGTTTATAAACAGCTGTTTAATATTTGCAGGGTTCGTGATGAAGCCAAACCGCTGTCGGTGGTAGATGAAGCCTTGCCGATTGAAAAGTTTCATTGCCCTGTTTCGTTCAACACGGCATTCAAAGATACATCTGATGACTTCAAACGAGGTAATGCTTGTACCTTCACCATTATTCTTGTTTCTGATATCTTTAAGCGATTCCTAGATGAAAACATTAATGGTCTTTTGGACTGAAGGGAAATTGGATCCACCTCTAAACCCATCACAGAGTCAGACGTTCATACTCTCCTGCTTTGGGTGAAATACTGTGGCTATTCACCCTATCTGTGTACCTTATATAGATCTTATACACATCTATAAAGACACCCGGACGGGCTCCAAAGACAAATGTTCCTGCCTGTCCAACATCTCCTTATAACCCAGCCCTTCAGACCTGATGAAATTGTCTTAAATCCTTTTGCACCCTCTATAATTTACTAACAACCATATTGTGTCAAATTTAATACCCTGACCTATGAAAGCATGAGTGACAAACACATTCTTCACCACACTGCCTGTCACTGTTGCATCTTCTATCGCACTGTGTACCTGCAGCCCAAGATCTCTCAGTTCTATAAAGTTCCCCGTTTACTGTGCATGTCCTGCCCTGGTTTGTCTCAGCAAAGTGATCACCTCACCTTCACATGAATAAATCCCACCTGCCGTTCCTGAGCCCATTGGCCCAGTTCACAGGGATCCCATTTACTCTCAGATAACCTTCTTCACTCTGCACAATGTTACCAATTTTAGTTCCATCTGAAAACTGACTAACCGTACAACCTACATACACATCCAATTGTGTATATAAATAAGGAACAACAGTGGACTCTGTGAAAAACAACCCTCTACCAACATCCTCTGTCTGCGACCTTCAGGTATATGTTGTATTCCATCGGCTAGTTCACCCCGGATTCCATGAGATCCAACCTTCCAGAGCGGCCTCTCATGCGGTGTGTAGAAGTTGCATCTCTCAGAGGGCAGTGAATATCTGGAATGATGTGCCCAAGATGGTGGTAAAAAGCTGAGTTATTGGATATCTGCAACTTGGCTACAAATAAATATTTGATAGATCCAATATTTAAGATTATGGGGAACTCACACAGAAGAGGAATTGGTGCCAGCTTAGATCAGCCATGATCACATTGAATGGAGGGGCAAGCCTGAGGAGCGGATTCTAATCCTGCTCCTGTTTTCTTGTGTTCCTATGCTCCTGTGTACCGATGAATTGACAGACTTGACACAGAGGAATTGAAGCAAAGATTAACAATACTTGTTCCTGGGACAATGAGTTTGCTGTGCGAGGTGAGATTGAGTAGACTAGGCCTGTGTACTCCAGAGTTTGGGTGTATAGGAGGAGATCTCCGTGAAACACAAAGTTATTACAGGGCTCAGTGGGTTGGATGCAGGGAGGATGTTTCCCCTCTCTGTGGGGTCTGGAGAACGGGCACCCTCTCAGAATGTGGGCTGCAACATGTAGGGCAGAAATAAGGAGACATTACTGCACGCAGAGATTGGGGAACCTTTGGAATTCCCTGCACAGGTGGCTGTGGAGACTCAGTCATTCAGTGCTCTTGGAGCTGAGAGCCATGGTTGTACATTACAGCGTCGGGCCGTTTGGCCCATCATGTCCATGTCCAACTATTTCCCATCTTTACTAATCGATTTGCCCAGATTACATTGGTATTCTTCTGCACCTCACCTAGATAAGTGCCTCAAATATAATGATTAGATCTTACCACCGCCTCCTCTGTAGCATGCTGCAGATATCACCCACTCTCAGTGTAAAGATAACTTACTACTCAGATCCACTTTAAAATTCCTTACTCTCAAGATAAACCTGTACTCTCTTGATCTGATATCCCTGCTGCAGCACCGATCTCTGCTGCACTCCACCAGTCACAGACCTCCAAGCAGAAAAATCATCCTTCTACCGCTACCTTCTACCTCCAACCACCAAGCCAATTGTGGATCCATTTCACCAGCTCGCCTTGGATCCCACCTGCCTTCACTTTCTGGACCAGCCTTACATGCGCAACATTGTCAAGTCCCTCAGTGAAGTTCATATATTGGTTCACAATGAGATCAGTGTGTTCTTGGTTGTACACATCCATCAAATCCACCCGTGAATCCCCTCTCTTTCAGCGACCCTCCGACTACAAGTCCCCACATATTCTGTCCAACACCCGATCATTCAACCTCTGCTTCCTCCCATGGTCCAAGCCACCATCCCTCTCTCTCACCCTCCACTCAAAGAAACAGGGGCAGGTCATCTGGCCCCTCATGTCTCCCCCTCCCATTCACTATGGTCATGGCGACTCCACCCCACACCTCTACCTCCTCTTTAACAACCTCAAACTACCACTCACCTCAATATCCTCTTGCTCCGATCTGCCTCCATTTCTGAATAGCCCGCTTCATTTCTCCATCCCCACCGCAATCTCGCAATCCTCCTCACTCTCCGCACTCGTCCTCCCCGTCCCCCCTCTCCCACCTCACGAAATTCCCCTCTCCTTCCCTGGATAAAAACTGTGGGAAAGATGTCTGTTGTCCACCGGCTGTGGTTGTGGGTGAAACCCCGGGCAAGGTTCCAGTTGTCCGGGACTCAGAGGAGTTTCCCTGACACCGGGAAGAGGTTTACAGGCAGTCTGTGTGTGCTGGGATCGGAGGGATTCACATCGGGGAGACATTACTGGGAGGTGGAGGTGGCGGGGAGTCAGTACTGGAGTCTGGGTGTCGCCGCAGAGTCTGTGGAGAGGAAGAGAGAGGTCGACCTGACCCCGGAGACTGGAGTCTGGAGCATCGGGCGGGATTGGTTTGGCGGGTTTGTTGCATTCACCTCCCCTCCATCCCCTCTCCCCGCCCGTCCCATCCCCGGGAAGGTGGGAGTTTATCTCAGTTACGAGTCCGGGACAGTTTCATTTCACGACGCGGACACCAAGTCCCATCTCCACACCTTCACTGGGAATAAATTCACGGGGGAACTTTATCCTTTCTTTGCGCCTTGGGATGGAACCGGAAGTGGCGGCGCTGTGATACAGCTGCGGCTCGCCTGCAGTCTGTCTGTTTTTACTTTTTATGTCGGTTTTTTTTGTCTAGTTTAGTACATTTTTTTGGTTATTAGGTGGTGTTATGTGTGTGGGGGGAGGGTGAAACAGAGCTTTCTGTCTCTCCCTTCGGGGGAATGCGACTTTTTGTCGTATCCCCCTTCTCTTCCCCCGTCTGCGCTGAGGCCTAATGGCGGAGCTGGCGGCCTCCAACCTGCGACCGACCTCGAGGGTCCGGAGGTAGAGCCAGCCAGGACTTACCAGCGCGAGGCTGGCCGTCTTCGAGCTGTGGCGACGTCCGGGTAGCGGCACGACTCGGCGCTCCGGTGAGGGCGAACGGTGCGTAGCTGAGACACTCCTGTGCGGCCGGCACGGCTCCCGGCTGGAAGGTGCTCCCGAGCGAGCGGCCTGGTGCGGAGCTGAGACGCTGCCCTGTGGGCGGCCCGGTGCGGAGCGGAGACGGTGCTACGGCGGCTGAGGCGGCGGCAACCTGGATCCGGGGCTCGGCCGCGGGCCGGTGGAGGACAATGTCGGGAGCTCGCAGGTCACTGGCTGGTGCCTGTTTTCCGGAGCACCCGTTGCAACAGCTGCGGGCAGCTTCGACCACCCCCCGGGCCGCCATCGCCCGGTGGGGTATCGCCTCGGCGCAGAGGGAGAAGAGGAGGGAAGAGACAGTAACTCTAAGACTTTTGCCTCCATCACAGTGAGGAGGTGTTTGGTGAACTCACTGTGGTGGATGTTAATTTGTGTTTATTGTGTTTTGTTATTATTACATGTATGGCTGCAGGCAACAGCATTTCGTTCAGACCGAAAGGTCTGAATGACAAATAAAGGTATTCAAAAAAACTGGCTGAGAATCTGCTCCGGTTCCGCTCCGGGTGTGTAAAAAAAATGTAAATGTGGGAAGAGTGAAATAAACAGCAACTGAAATCAGAGCTGTCTGTCTGTCTGTCGATCCGTTCATTTTAACGCGTTAACCGCGTCCGGCAACGGAACAGAAATTACTTTTCTTGATTCCGTTGGCATCTAACAAGTTTCAGAAGTGATAAATCTGGCTGTAAATTTTTTTAATCGTCCATGGTTCTCAAGTGGGTTTTTACATAGAAAATGAAAACGCATCTGAAGAAAAATTTACAGGCAGATTTATCACTTCTGAGAATTTTTAGATACCAAAGGAATCAAGAAAAAACACAAATAATGCCTTACGGTTGATGAAATGCAGTGAGCAAACGCGATAATTCACAATATTTTCAATGTTTACCAAGCACTTTAGCTGCTGTAGTCCCTTCAGTTCTCGCTTCTCTATACCTTCAGTTCGCTTCACATTTGGAATTCTAAAGTTGGGTACATGTCTCTCACTCTTACCCCGACCCACAATTTTTTTCAGCGCAAAAATTCAACATTTTGGCGGTTTTTAACAGGTAGTAAAGTACGCGTTTCTAGCATTAATAACATGTACGGGAAGTGCCGGATGTCTTCCAGTTGGATTTACCGGCTCCGTGCGTCGAGCCCTATGACCCAGTGACCTTTCGTGCAACCCCCTATCGGTTAATTGGCTTGGCGTATGTGTAAAATTGTCGCTATTGTGTGCAGGATAGTGTTCATATGGGGGTCGCTTGTCCGTGCGGACTCGGTGAGCCGAAGGTCATGTTTTCGCAAATGTAGCTAGAAATCAAACCAAACCCAAAGGTCAGAGCATTGGTACTTGCATAGATGGGGCAGCCAATTGCCTCTTAAACGCCACTATCGCATCTGCCTCCACCACCACCACCCCTGGCAGCGCGTTCCAGGCACCCACACCCCCTGTGCCCCGCACATCTCCTTTTAACTTCCCCCAGCCGGCGCATGCAGGAAAGTGTTAATGTGCGGGGATGGTTGGTCGGTGCGGACTCGGTGGGCCGAATGGCCTGTTTCCCAAAACTAAACATAACGAAGTAGAACTGATCATCAGACAAAGTCAACCTTTGCAAACTGCAATAAATGTTAAAGGGTCATATAATATCCTTTAAAGTAACCATACACGCAAACATAGATTGCCCCGAAGGCTGCTGCATGAGAGACAGGTGCACTGTTGTGGATTAAAATGAGGGCGGAGGGAGGTCTCCGGGGGGGGGGGGGGGGGGTTGCTGTGAACGGTGATGCGGGTGGCGGGTCCCACTGCCCCACCGGTGTAACATCTCCTCAGGTTACACCCGAGACTCCGTTCCTTTCTGTCCTGCCTTAGTCTTTCACAAGCCCCTTGCTCAGCTTTGTCTTTTTTCAGGCCAGTTTAATGTCTAACTATCCCCTCCCTCGTGTGAGATTAGTTGGAAGCAAATATCCTAGATCAGTGGTTCCCAACCTTTTTTTAGCTCATGGTCCCCTTGGGATCTTTTAATTTTTCAGTGCCCCCCCCCCCCCCCGCTCTGATATTATTAGCGGAAAAAAAGTGTTTCAATATTATAATACCTTCCATAAGTGTCTATTAATTGCACATATATTCTCTTTTATTCTATTCCACAAACATCAAAAATATCTCAACTACATTTTGAATTTATTAGAACTGAAATTTAGGAGGCAACAGGGTGGTAGCTCTGTGGCCCCCTTCACTGGCATCAGCCAATCTTCCCTGTCCCGCCTGCAACTGGTCCAAAACGCCGCAGCGAGACTCCTGACGGGCACCCGAAAAAGGGACCACATCACCCCGATCCTGGCCTGTCTCCACTGGCTCCCTGTGCGGTTCCGTATAAACTTCAATAATAATAATACATTTTATTTATGGGCGCCTTTCAAGAGTCTCAAGGACACCTTACAAAAATTTAGTAGGTAGAGGAAAAACATGTAAGGGGAATGAAATAAATAGTAGAGACATGACTAGTACAGACAGAATTCAATTCAAAACACAATATGAGGCAATTAATGCACAGATGAAAAGGGAGTGGGACGTGGGGCTAAGGATAGGCAGAGGTGAAGAGATGGGTCTTGAGGCGGGACTGGAAGATGGTGAGGGACACGGAATTGCTGATCAGTTGGGGGAGGGAGTTCCAGAGCCTGGGAACTGCCCTGGAGAAGGCTCTGTCCCCATAACTGCGGAGGTTGGACTTGTGGATGGAGAGGAAACCGGCTGATGTGGATCTGAGGGACCGTGAGGGTTGGTAGGGGGAGAGGAGGTCAGTGAGATATGGGGGGGGGGGGGCAGATGGTGGAGGGCTTTGTAGGTGAGGATCAGGATTTTGTAGGTGATCCGGTGGGAGATGGGAAGCCAGTGAAGTTGTTTGAGGACTGGAGTGATGTGATGCCAGGATTTGGTGTGGGTGATGAGTCGGGCGGCTGCGTTCTTGTTCAAGATACTCCTCCATGTCTACAAAGCCCTCAATGGGCTTGCCCCCACCTACATTAAAAGTCTTCTCACCCACCACTCCACCTCCAGGCCCCTCAGATCGGCCGACATGGGGCTGCTGAATATCCCGCAGTCTAGGCATAAGCTCAGGGGCGACCGCGCCTTTGCGGTTGCAGCACCTAGACTGTGGAACAGCATCCTCTTTCACATCAGAACTGCCCCCTCCATCGACTCTTAAGTCAAGACTAAAGACTTATCTATACTCCCAAGCCTTTCCTGACGTCGTCTGAGTGAGGGCTACATGTATATATGTATGTAGTCTGTTTTGTTGTGCTATTCTTATAACAAATGTAAAGCACTTTGGCCAACGAGAGTTTTTTAAATGTGCTATATGGAGCTTGCACGAAAGGTCACTGGGTCAGAGGGCTCGACGCACGGAGCCGCTAAATCCATCTGGAGGACATTCGTCACTTCAGGTATATGTTGTTAATGCTTAAAAACCCGTACGTTCCTACCTGTTAAAAACCGCCAAAATGTTGAATTGTTGCGCTGAAAAAAATTGTGGGAGTCGGGGTAAGTGTGAGAGACATGTACCCAACTTTAGAATTCCAAATGTGAGGCGAAATGAAGGTAAAGAGAAGCGAGAACTGAAGGGACAACAGCAGCTAAAGTGCTTGGTATACATTGGCCGTGCAGATATCGGCATTGAAAATATTGTGAATTATCGCGTTTGCTCACTGCATTTCATCAACAGTAAGGCATTATTTGTGTTTTTTCTTGATTCCTTTGGTATCTAAAAAATCTCAGAAGTGATCAATCTGGCTGTAAATTTTTCTTCCGATGCGTTTTCATTTTGTCTGTAAAAACCCACTTGAGAACCATGGACGATTAAAAAAAATTACAGCCAGATTTATCACTTCTGAAAGTTTTTAGATGCCAAAGGAATCAAGAAAAAACACCTTAGTTGATGAAATGCAGTGAGCAAACGGCCAATGTTCGCCAAGCACTCTGGCTGTTGTTGTCCCTTCAGCTCTCGCTTCTATCTGCCGTAATTTCTCCTCACTTTTGGAATTGTGAAGTTGGCTAAATGTCTCTCACGCTTATCCCGATTTCCATAATTATTTACACGCAAAAATGGACAATTTCAGCGGTGGGGTTTTAACGGTCCCGCTACGCTGGAAACAATGGTAAGTGCCTACCTGCAGTTCATCGCGTGTACTCCAGTTGGAGTAGTGTAGCAACAGTACGGGTCATGGGTCGTGACCCCACTGCCGTGAAACCTCCCTATATAAATAAATGTGACTTGACTTGACTTGATTGAACCTGTGGCCCCCTAAATCCCATTTTTTTCTGTGCCCCCCTGAAATTTGCCATGGTATGGCCCCAGGTTGGGAATCACTGTCCTAGAGAATCTTTGGTTGGAAGTGGCCAGGACACCTTCACACTGAACACTTGCAGCCGAATAACATGCATTGCCCGGGACGGCAGCGAGCGCAGTGGACACACGCGGTAATGCGGTGGCAACTCGCTGTAATGCAGGGATTCAGCAACTACACGTCAGTGAAAAATATTGAACCAGGGAGATAATAAAATGGCTGCGAAACGCCCGGCCGGGAGTTGGACCGAGGAGGTAGTTTGTCCCATCTGCCTGGATTTCTTCACCGATCCGGTGGCGCTGGACTGCGGGCACAACTTCTGCCGCTCCTGTATCACACAGAGTTGGGACAGGGAGGGGAGAAACTCCTGCCCGGAATGCAGAGAGGATTCTGCAAACCGCACCCTCAGGGTGAATCGGGCCTTGGTTAGACTGTCTGAGAAAGCTCGAACACTGAGCCTGAATCTCAAAGCGAAGAAAAGCAAACTTCAGCGCGAGAAACATCAGGAAGAACTGACGCTGTTTTGTAAAACTGACAAGAAACTGATCTGTTTGATTTGTGCAACTGTGAAGGAACACAAGTCTCACAGCTTAACGCTGATAGAAGAAGCAATTGAATTCTACAAGGTAAAACCAAATCACTTTTGATCACATCATTGTCTAATCTTTTCTTCCTTGTCTGACATTTTTATTCTCTGATCTGAAACCCAACCCCAGGAACAGGTGAAATCTTCTTTCGAATCTCTCACAGAAATGGAATCAGAGATCCAGAAAGTGGAGCAGGAACAGAAAAAGAGCATTTCTGGAGTTCAGGTGAGGCTTTGTGCTATCGATTTAATGTTCTTGTGTGGATTTGATGCAGTGATGTGTGCAATAATTTGGGAGAGTGGGATGGGAGGAGTGGGAGAGGGGTGAGGAGAGGGAGATGGAGAGGGGGAGGAGAGAGTGGTGGGGGAGGGGAGGAGAGAGGGGAGAGGGAGAGAGGTGTGGGGAAGGGGGGAGATGGGGTACCACCATGAGGTACCATCTCCAGTTTAAATTCCATTTGGAATATTTTGGAGGACCAAGAAACCAAGAATCAAGAACCTTTATAGAACTCAGTAGTTGAGAGCCAGAACTCTTGGTAGAGGTTGAGCAGCCAAGGACTTTACTCCCTGGACCACAGCAGTCTGTGGCAGGTGTATAATATCATGAAATGAAATGATATGTTGGATGGTCAATCTCATACCCTTAGTATGGGGATCGAGAATGTGAAGCATTTTGGTTTTAGCTGAGAGGGAAAAGATTTCAAATGAATGTGAATGACAACTGTGGAAGTACTAGGGTACATGGAACGAGCTGCCAGATGAGGTAGCATACTCGGGTACCGTAACAAGATTTAAAAGATATTCAAACAAATTTGTGGAGAGCACCGTTTTAGAACTGTCTTGGCCAGATGCGGACAAGTGGAACTAGTGCAGATGGGGCGTGTTGGTCGGTATCTAACACTTTTTCATCATTGAGCTGACGGTCCCATGGGAGGAGGCTGTGGATGAGGCTTATGAAAGGAAAAAGCTTTGATATTCAAACCTTGCAGCAGAGGAGAGAGGTTGGAGTGTAAGGGTGTGTCCAGTGGCGGTGGGGTGCAGGGGCTTTGTAGCCAGTTCCACCGCAAGGCTCCTGAGGGAAGTAGGAGTCAGAGGGCAGGCACAAAGGAGGGCAAGAAAAGAACTTGCCAATGCTGCCGAACGGAGCAGTCACTGGCTGTGGCTGAAGAGGATAGATGCTGTCTGGGCTGCCACGTGACCATCTAGAGACCAGCAATAAGACACACACCCAGGTCTGATCACCCTGCGGTGGGCCTGCCTCGACTGAGGATGTCTTGTGATAAAAGGCCGAAACACCCAGTGACGTTGAGGTACACAACTGAAGATGTGTCTGATTGTTACCAAATTCACTTGGTGGTCATACCCATGAATGTCAATTGTAGTGAAAATCTTAGGGATTGTAACACCCAGTCCTACTAATCAATCTTGCTGTGTGACTCTATGAAGTCTGTCATTCTAAGTGGTGCTGGTGTCTGCTACTTCTGATGACCTGGTTCTGTCCACTGAGGGTTAATGGACACATGAAATGGAATAGGCTGCAGGGAATTATACTGGGGAAATGGGAATTATTTGATTGTGCGTTACTTTCACATAATATTTCATAATTATCAAGACGAGTACTTAAATTGCCACGGTAATGAAAGCTATGGATTAAATACATGTAAATGGGATTAGTGTAGATACGTACAGAGCCCAGCATGGACATGTTGGGCCGAATGGCATATTTCTGCACTCCAGAACTCGACATTAATTAGCTGATTGTCACATTCCATGTCATGAGGAAACACGGCAGAGTGACACATTATATATATTTTTTTAATTTAATTTTATTATTTATTTCGAACAGAATAAAAGAATAAAAAGCAAATGTGAAACAGCATACAAAAAACAAAACAAGAATATTTATAAAGTGCCATAAACAATATCTATAAATAAATGAAATCATATGTGTCCGAAAAGCAGCAGGAAGAAGCCAAAGCTTATTAATTCCCACCCCTTATTCAACTGCTTGTAATTATCTTATACAAATTTAGCTGCTATATGTACACCATATGTACACCATCCACTATATGTACACCAAATTAGTTACATTTGAACACTAATCAAATATTTATAAAGCCATACAAAAAAGAGAAATAAAATAAAAAACCCGCATATACTATACAGTATCTTAGTCATATATACAACCCATCACTCTATAATCACCCTTCCCAATACAATCAGTATAACAAATATCCCACTCACCTATCCTCATTCCAATACCCCTTTAAACAAGTGTTTTTGTACATCTTTTTAAACTGATTGCTATGCACATACTTTTAAGAGTTGTTCTGTTTAAGAGTTTTTTTTAATTATGTTCCCCTCTCAAATTATACCCACCCTGTCTTTCCATAAACAGTTTTTGTATATTTCTTGGAAGTAAATTATTTCTTGCTTTGTACATGATTTGCGCAGTCTTAAATTTAACCAGATCAGTGAACTTCAGTGTATGTGACTTTAAGAATAATAAATTGGTATGTTCAAGATATCCAACGTTATTGATAATTCTTATTGCTGTTTTTTGTAATGTGCATAACGGCTGTAGGTTGGTTTTGTAGGTGTTAACCCATATCTCCACACAGTAACTCAGATATGGCAATATGAGTGTATTATACAGAGTATGTAATAATTTGTGGTCCAGAATGTGTCTTGATTTTCCCAATTTTGCTATAGACTTTGCCAGTTTTGCTTTGACGTGGTTTATATTGATTTGCATCTTTCATCTGACAGGAAGAGTCACACAACCTTCAGTCACTGATCACATCCCAGTTTGCTGAACTGCACCAGATTCTCACTGAGAAAGAGCAGCGCTTACTCGGAGATATCCGGGAAGAAGAGGAGAAGATTGTAAAAAAAATGGAGAAAAATCTTCAAGAGATTCAAGAGAATTTAAATTCCATTCAGGAGGAACTCTCAAAATTACAGGGACAGATAGACCACAAGGACGGTGTGATATTTCTGAAGGTGAGGGGTTACACTACAGTTGGCAAAGTGAAAGTGCACAGTAACAAAATGGTGGGTTAAATTTCTGAAATAAATGCTGCATTTACCAGTATTTCAGTACTAGGTCAATGTTCCATCTGTCGAACTACTCACCACATCCGACAATAATGCCCCAAATTCCAGGAAACTTCATGTATTCATCCTACTTCAACTTAAATTTATCTGCAATATTGTCTTCAGGCCACCCTGTGAGTTCCACATTCTTTTTACTGTTATTCTTGTAGAATTTATTAAAGGCCATCATACATTTCAGGTTTTGTTTTTCTTCTCCCCATAAGTAGTGACAATATTTCCAACCCCCACACATTTAAATCTGCCGCTGATCTTAAAATGTTCCATCACATTATAGAAACATAGAAACATAGAAATTAGGTGCAAGAGTAGGCCATTCGGCCCTTCGAGCCTGCGCCGCCACTCAATATGATCATGGCTGATCATCCAACTCAGTATCCCGTACCTGCCTTCTCTCCATACCCTCTGATCCCCTTAGCCACAAGGGCCACATCTAACTCCCTCTTAAATATAGCCAATGAACTGGCCTCGACTACCCTCTGTGGCAGGGAGTTCCAGAGATTCACTACTCTCTGTGTGAAAAAAGTTCTTCTCATCTCGGTTTTAAAGGATTTCCCCCTTATCCTTAAGCTGTGACCCCTTGTCCTGGACTTCCCCAACATCGGGAGCAATCTTCCTGCATCTAGCCTGTCCAACCCCTTAAGAATTTTGTAAGTTTCTATAAGATCCCCTCTCAATCTCCTAAATTCTAGAGAGTATAAACCAAGTCTATCCAGTCTTTCTTCATAAGACAGTCCTGACATCCCAGGAATCAGTCTGGTGAACCTTCTCTGCACTCCGTCTATGACAATAATGTCCTTCCTCAGATTTGGAGACCAAAACTGTACGCAATACTCCAGGTGTGGTCTCACCAAGACCCTGTACAACTGCAGTAGAACCTCCCTGCTCCTATACTCATATCCTTTTGCTATGAAAGCTAACATACCATTCGCTTTCTTCACTGCCTGCTGCACCTGCATGCCCACTTTCAATGACTGGTGTACCATGACACCCAGGTCTCGCTGCATCTCCCCTTTTCCTAGTCGGCCACCATTTAGATATTAGTCTACTTTCCTGTTTTTGCCACCAAAATGGATAACCTCACATTTATCCACATTATACTGCATCTGCCAAACATTTGCCCACTCACCCAGCCTATCCAAGTCACCTTGCAGTCTCCTAGCATCCTCCTCACAGCTAACACTGCCCCCCAGCTTAGTGTCATCCACAAACTTGGAGATATTGCCTTCAATTCCCTCATCCAGAGGGAATTATCTCTGACATGTTACAATAAAAGACAAATGGTGCAGGAGTAGGCCCTTCGAGCCATTCAATATGATCATGTCTGATCATCCACAATCAGTACCCCATTCCTGCGTTCTCCACATATCCCCTGACTCCGCTATAATTAAGAGCTCTATCAAACTCTCTCTTGAAAGCATCCAGAGAATTGGCCTCCACTGCCTTCTGAGGTAGATCATTCCACAGATTCACAACTCGGGGTGAAATGTTTTTCCTCATCTCTAAATGGCCTATGCCTTATTCTTGAACTGTGGCCCCTGGTTCTGGATTCCCTGAACATCAGGAACATGTTTCCTGCCTCTAGCGTGTCAAATTCCTCAATAATCCTATATGTTTCAATAAGATCCCCTTCCATCCTAAATTCCAGACTATAAAGTTGTTCGGCACGGACTTGTAGGGCCGAGATGGCCTGTTTCCGTGCTGTAATTGTTATATGTTATTATACAAGCCCAGCTGCTCCATTCTTTCAATATATGACAGTCCCGCCATCCCGGGAATTAACCTTGTGAACCTAAGCTGCACTCCCTCAATAGCAAGAATGCCCTTCCTCAAATTTGGAGACCAAAACTGCACACAATACTCCAGGTTTGGTCTCACTTCAGTCTAGTACAACTGCAGAAGGACCTCTTTGCTCCTGTACTCAATTCCTCTAGTTTTGAAGCCCAACATGCCATTAGCTTACTTCACTGCCTGCTGGACCTGTGTGCTTACTTTCAGTGACTGATGAACAAGGACCCCCAGATCTCTTTGTACTTCCCCTTTCCCCAATGACACCATTCAGACAATCTGCCTTCCTGTTCTTGTCACCAAGGTGGATAACCTCACATTTATCCACATTAAACTGCATCTGCCATGCATCTGCCCTCTCTCCCAACCTGTCCCAAGTCCCTCTGCATCCTCATGGCATCCTCCTCACAGTTCACACTGTCACCCATCTTTGCGTCATCTGCAAATTTGCTCATGTTACTTTGAATCCCTTCATCTTAATCATTAATGTATATTGTAAATAGCTGCAGTCCCAGCACCGAGCTTTGCGGTACGCCACTGATGAAGCTGAATTTTAGTTAAAAATATAAGAAAGATATTAAATAGGTTTCTGGGCTAGCTTACAGCTTATATTTAGTGTCAAATTAGGCTTGCCTCAGGTTGCAGTGTGTGGGATAATAAACACCATAGCATTGTCTCCCAAGGGACAAGCAGAGAGAAAGAGCTAGTCACATCTTTGAAGTAGATGCCATAAACCAAATGGCCAATGTTATCTTGTAATATGTAAACAAAAGGCCTTTGATGTGATGCATTCTGTGGAAACCTTTCCCTGTACCTCTGACCATGACTAATGTCTGAAATGTGCTAAGGGGACAAAAAAACCCTATTTAAGGCAATGTAATTCTGTTGTTCGGAGGAGGTGAACGGAGGACGGTCAAGTGTCTGTAATGGTTACTTGACTGGAGTCCTCCCTCCTTCCATCGGCCGATGTTAAGTAAAGTTTTGATCTGGTCTACCAAACAGTTTGTGTGGTGTCTGTTTATTAAGAAGCGAACCTGGTTTAGTAGTTAAGTAAGCAGCTTTTTCATTGGCGTAGTTATGCAGGCCTCGCTGGGACCACATCAACGGCTGACTGTGCAAGAGGTTGCAGAGGTTGCCGGGATTGGAAGGGAGATAACTGAGCTCTATCGGCCCCCTTGTAAGACCGACTCCCTAGAAACTCCCGGGAACATCTGTGATCCTTCATCAGACATTGAATTGGTTCCCTGCCGAGGTTCTTAGAAACAGACAAAGGTAAGACCAGTTGGGCTTTATATGTTTTTTTTAAGAAGGGATTGTGTATGTATTTTTAAGACAGAATTGTGTATGTATTTTTGAGAAGGGATTGTGTATGTATTTTTAAGACAGAATTGCGCATGTATTTTTAAGAAGGGCTTGTGTATTTTTAAGAAGGACTTGAGCGGTTTCTCTTTCTATCTCTCTTTGTTTTCTCTTTTTTATCTCTCTCTACTAAGGGCTCATCGGCCTCATTGAGACATCCGTGATTTGTCGGGTTGAGATACGGGGGGTGAGGTGTTGTATATTAAGGTTAAAACGTCTGCCAGGTTGAGACACCTGGGGCTTATTTTAAGGGATAAGAAGTCTGCCAGGTTGAGAAACAGGGGTCCCGGTTAGTGGGTCTGCTTCGTTGAGACACTTGGGTCGTATATTAAAGGGTTAAAAAGTCAGCCAAATTGAGAAACTGGGGTCTCGAGTAGCGAGTCGGCCTGGTTGATATATTTGGAACGATTCGGAATTAAGAAGTCTGTTTTCTCTTTCTCTTTCTTTCTATCTATCTATGGGGAATGCTCTGGATAACAGTCCAACATATGTGTTATTTGAATCCTAGGTATAATAAGAAATTTAGAATGTTAAGTTACAAGTTGACCAAACGGTTAGGGGATGAAGCCTGGCCAGTAGGGGGAACATGGAATGTCGAGACAATTAAAAAAGCAGAGACAATTATATGGGAAAGGAAGGCAGGAAAGGAATGGAAGAAAGGAATTAAAACATGGGACGCAGAAGCAGTGAAGAAGCATGAGGAGAGTATAGAGTTTGAAGTTAGATGGATACTGCATGTAAGAAGGGGATAGAGTTAAGAAACAAGGATAGCACTCGGAAAGGATGGAACGTATTGCAACTAGAATGCCAGTGGGCAGAGGAACAAGAGGAAATAATTAAAAGACAGACAGGAGGTGAGAAACAGGTGATGGTTAGTAAAAAATAAACCCAGTACTGGTAAATCCTCTGGAGGAGACTTCATGTCTGGCACGACGACCCTATTTGGTAATGAAGATGAGGAGTTAGATAATCTTGGGAGATGTCCACCTCCCTATGCCCTACCAGTAGCAATGGCATCTTTACCTGGGACAGTTCCGTCAGTAACATCCCTATACCTTGAAGTTCTGACCTTACAAAGCTCCCCAGGATTGGGAGCACGGGAATGCCTTTCTGTGCGTAATTTGTTTAACGCATTGATGCTACCAGAACAGCTGGTCATTGTTAAATGTACTGCACACACTGGTGCTGGGGACCCTATAGCAAAGGACAATGAATTTGCTGATAGTGTATCCAAACAGGGCAGCCTGTACATCCAAATGCGTAGTGTCAGCAGCTAAACAGATGCTAGCAAATAGAACGGTCCTGCCAAACATGAAGGAGGTATGTACATTACAGAGGGACGCCTCTTATATATATAATATAACTATGGAAACAAGAGGGCTGTGCCATTGATTCAGCACACCCCGCTTGGACAAGTTGGTGTATACGATACATTTTTACTCGTCTTACCCATGCTGGTAAGGAGGGAATGATAGGATAACAAAGGAAACGTGGTGGCAGGCCTCTGAATGTAAAATTTGGCAACAAAGTAATCCAGGCAAATCATTTAAGATACCCTCAGCGGTGACGCCAATGCCATCACGATCGTTTGAATGCATACAAGATTGATTTTATTGAAATGCCAAGGGCCCAGTGTTATAAATATTGCTTAGTGATTTTAGATTTATTTAGCAGGTGGAGTGAAGCTCTACCAACCACTAATAATACTGCTGAAACTATGGTAACATTGTTGTTATTCCCAGGTTTGGCCTACCTAATGTCATAAGTTCAGACAATGGTCCTCATTTTAACCACTATTAATAAGGAAAAATGTGCACATTGTAATTTTCAACAGCAATTTCACTGTGTACACCACCCACAGGCATCTGGGATGGTGGAAAGAGTCAATGGGGATTGCAAAACAAAATTACCCCGGAGGTAAATCCTTTTTCTGACAGGCAACTATGTTATAAAAAAATTGGGGATGAAGGGAAATTTGATGGAGAAACGAGGAAAGAGCTAGGGAGACTGAAAAGTCACGGGGAGTCTGACTAATCATGATCTGGATCAATGTCCAATTAGGGTTAGGTAACCAGGATTTTGGTAAACAGAAGTCTTGTCAGAAAAAGGGAAAGTAAATTACAAAGAGATGTCTTTGAAGATGAAATATTATATACTGCTGGTAAAACAATGTTTTTGTATATGTACTGATTGTAAAGCAATGTTTTTTGTATGTGGAATGTGTGAAATTCGAAGCAATGAGCAAAGTTGTGTGTCGCTTTAAGAAGTTTGTCCTTTAAAATGCAAATGGGACAGACAGTTTATGGTGTGCTCCGTTAAGAAACAGGCATGAATGGGGGGCGGAGCTATACTCGAATGATAAAATGTGTTGGTTGATTATAAATCTTTTGAACCAAGTTTAAAAAAGACTCTTCCCGATTAAAGTGTTAAATGAGATTGGAAATGTCAAAATTACAGAGAAAAAGAAAATGTATTATTGATTACTGATTCTGAGTGGGAAAGATTGTTTTGATATGATAACAGAGGTTGTCTTTTAAAATGCAAATGAAGCAAGATTACTGTTTTCAAGCAAACAAAAAGATGTTGAAGCATGTGCTGTGTGAGGGAAATTAGGTAGATGAAAAATTGTCTTATGACTTACAAAAGGGGGTTTGAGGGAAGTAGATTGGGGAAGAGAACATATTTGGAGAATTGAATATTTAGGTGGGGAGAGCCTCTTCGGATATAATTGGATTAAAGAATAAGTTCACAGGGAAGTGTTAAGAAGGAACTGAGATACTGGAGGATCAAAGGAAGACAAAAGTGCTGGAGAAACTCAGCTGGGAACAAGATTCACAACTTTTTATTGATACAGGAAAAGCTGCTGTGTCCACCCCCTGGAGAGTGGGGGGGAAGCCACCTACAGGCCCTGGGCAATTAACTAATTATGTATGGACGGCAATTAACCCATGTCTTGCCAGATCTACATTCTCAGGATGGAGGAGCTTTGCTGGAAGCCATAAAAGCTATACGATGATGGTGCTGGGACAAGAAGAAATTGAGACTGTATTGAAAAGAACAACCAAGTGTTGCTAACAACATGAACTGCTGTAAAGATTGAAGATCATCGTCGCTGGATACATTTGATTGACTGTGAACAGTTTGTGGAAACAAGGACTATGGGCTATTGATGCACCCTTTATTCTGGGGTGGCCCAGCCCACATGGACTGAACTTTCTTCAGGCTGGCAAGCTTGCAGACTAACCCACATTTAAAGGATGGTACACACTTCCTTTTAAACAAGATTGAAGTCAAACATGACAAGCGCAGCAAAGATACTCTGACTACAGACAGTAAGAGGTCTGCAAAGGCCAGTTAAATCTACCTGTTTTTGCCACAACCAAGGCACTGGTGTATTTTTAGGAAACAGTATATTTGTGACAGGGCATTGTTATGTTGTAAATGCAGTGCCACACAAGAGAAGCATGAACCAGTTACACGGGGAGTTCCAAGCGAAGCCGAATAAAGGCTGAGCAATTTTTATGATCCTTTTCCTGTCCTATGGTAGTATCTTAGTGTCACGGTCGGGGGAGGTTGGTGGCCATTTAAAATGTTTGGAGGGACTTGTGGAACGATTGTCCACTATGAAATGATTGTGTTACTAGTGTACTATTAATTTGTCTGATGAGATGTTATGGTCTTTCGTATGTACTCAGCAAGGACTGTAGTTGTTATCAAAATTTTGATAAAAGGATGGAATGATGAAGCTGAATTTTAGTTAAAAATATAAGAAAGATATTAAATAGGTTTCTGGGCTAGCTTACAGCTTATATTTAGTGTCAAATTAGGCTTGCCTCAGGTTGCAGTGTGTGGGATAATAAACACCATAGCATTGTCTCCCAAGGGACAAGCAGAGAGAAAGAGCTAGTCACATCTTTGAAGTAAGATGCCATAAACCAAATGGCCAATGTTTATGAGGGACCAAATGACAGCGAGAAAGCAGCGAAAGATCTAGGGTGATCTCTGGGAAGATAAAATGGCATTATCCAAATAGCCAATGTTTATGAAGGACGAGAGAGGAACAGGGAAGTGGAAAGATAAAATGTCGTAAACCAAATGGCCAATGTTATCTTGTAATATGTAAACAAAAGGCCTTTGATGTGATGCATTCTGTGGAAACCTTTCCCTGTACCTCTGACCATGACTAATGTCTGAAATGTGCTAAGGGGACAAAAAAACCCTATTTAAGGCAATGTAATTCTGTTGTTCGGAGGAGGTGAACGGAGGACGGTCAAGTGTCTGTAATGGTTACTTGACTGGAGTCCTCCCTCCTTCCATCGGCCGATGTTAAGTAAAGTTTTGATCTGGTCTACCAAACAGTTTGTGTGGTGTCTGTTTATTAAGAAGCGAACCTGGTTTAGTAGTTAAGTAAGCAGCTTTTTCACCACTAGTCACTGTCTGCCATTCTGAAAGGGACCCGTTAATCCCTCCTCTTTGTTTCCTATCTGCCAACCAATTTTCTATCCATGTCAGTACCCTAACCCCCAATATCATGTGCTGTAATTTTGCCCACTAATCTCCTATGTGGGATCTTATCAAATGCTTTATGAAAGTCCAGGTACACTACATCCACTGGCTTTCCCTTGTCCATTTTCCTAGTTACACCCTCATAAAATTCCAGATTAGTCAAGCATGAATTCCCCTTGGTAAATCCATGCTGAATCAGACCGATCCTGTTACTGCTATCCAAATGTGCCGCTATTTCATCTGTTATAATTGACTCCAGCATCTTCCCCACCACTGATGTCAGGCTAACTGGTCTATAATTCCCTGATTTCTCTATCCCGTCTTTCTTAAAATGTGGGGTAACATTCGCGACCCTCCAATCCACAGAATTTGATCCTGAATGTGTAGAACATTGGGAAATGATTACCAATGCATCCATGATTTCTAGAGCCACTTCCTTAAGTACCCTGGGATGCAGACCATCAGGCCCTAGTGATTTATCAGCCTTCAGTCCCATCAGTCTACCCAACACCATTTCCTGCCCAATGTGAATTTCCTTCAGTTCCTCTGTCACCCTAGGTCCTCTGGCCACTAGTACATCAGGGAGATTGTGTGTGTCTTCCTTCATGTAGAAGGTACAGGAGCCTGAAGACTGCAACAACCAGGTTCAGGAATAGCTACTTCCCCACAGCCATCAGGCTATTAAACCTGGCTCGGACAAAACTCTGATTATTAATAACCACTTTCTGTTATTTGCACTTTATCAGTTTATTTATTCATGTGTGTATATATGTACATTATGGTGTATGGACACACTTATCTGTTTTGTAGTAAATGCCTACTGTGTTCTGTGTGCTTAAGCAAAGCAAGAATTAGGGACACATGACAATAAACTCACTTGAACTTGAACTTGAAGACAGATCCAAAGTACCTGTTCAACTCATCTGCCATTTCTTTGTTCCCTATAATAAATTCACCTGTTACAGTCTGTGTTCTTGGCTAGCTTACCTTTGTACCTTATCTTCCCCCCCCTCCCCCCCTGTATTACCTTTTTAGTTATCTTTTGTTGCCCTTTAAAAGTTTCCCAATCCTCACTCAGGCTTCCCGCTCATCTTTGTTACGTTATACTTCTCTTTTATTTTTATACTGTCCTGGTCTTCCCTTGTCAGCCATGGTCGCCCCTTACTCCCCTTGGAATCTTTCTTCCTCTTTGGAATGAACTGATCCTGCACCTTCTGTATTATTCCCAGAAATACCTGCCATTGTTGTTCCACTTTCATCCCTGCTGGGGTATCTTGCCAGTCAACTTTGGCCAGCTCCTCCCTCATGGCTCCATGGTCCCCTTTGTTCAACTGTAATACTGACACTTCCGATATTCCCTTCTCATTCTCAAATTGTAGATTAAAATTTATCATATTATGGTCATTATCTCCTAATGGCTCCTTTACCTCGAGTTCCCTTATCAAATCCAGTTCATTACACAATACTAAATCCAGAATTGCCTTCTCCCTAGCAGGCTCCAGTACAAGATGCTTTAGGAATCCATGACGGAGGTACTCCACAAACTCCCTTTCTTGGGGTCCAGCACCAACCTGATTTTCCCAATCTACCTGCATGTTGGGCAAGAGTGACCATAATATGGTTGAGTTCTTCATTAGGATGGAGAGTGACATTGTTAATTCAGAAACAAGGGTCCTGAACTTAAAAGAAAGGTGACTTTGAGGGTATGAGACGTGAATTGGCCAAGATAGACTGGCCAATGATTCTTAAAGGGTTGACGGTGGATATGCAATGGAAGGCATTTAAAAACTGCATGGATGAACTACAACAAGTGTTCATCCCAGTTTGGCAAAAGAATAAATCCGGGAAGGTAGTGCATCTGTGGATAACAAGGGAAACGGGGATAGTATCAAAACAAAAGAGGAAGCCTACAAATTAGACAGAACAAGCAGCCTACCAGAGGACCGGGAGAAATTCAGAGACCAGCAGAGGAGGACAAAAGACAAATTAGGAAAGGGAAAATAGATTATGAAAGAAAACTGGCAGGGTACATAAAAACTGACTGCAAAAGTTTTTATAGATATGTCAAGAGGAAAAGATTAGTTAAAAACAAATGTAGGTCCCTTGCAGTCAGAAACAGGCGAATTGATCATGGGGAACAAGGACATGGCAGACCAATTGAATAATTACTTTGGTTCTGTCTTCACTAAGGAAGACATAAATAATCTGCCGGAAATAGCAAGGGACCGGGGGTTAAATGAGATGGAGGAACTGAGTGAAATCCAGGTTAGCCGGGAAGTGGTGTTAGGTAAATTGAATGGATTAAAGGCCGATAAATCCCCAGGGCCGGATAAATTGCATCCCAGAGTACTTAAGGAAGTAGCCGCAGAAATAGTGGATGCATTAGTGATAATTTTTCAAAACTCTTTAGGTGCTGGAGTAGTTCCTGAGGATTGGAGGGTAGTTAATGTAACCCCACTTTTTAAAAAGGGAGGGAGAGAGAAAACGTGGAATTACAGACCAGTTAGTCTAACGTCGGTGGTGGGGAAAATTCTGGAGTCAGTTATTAAAGATGGGATAGCAGCACATTTGGAAAGTGGTGAGTTCATTGGACAAAGTCAGCATGGATTTATGAAAGGTAAATCATGTCTGACGAATCTTATAGAATTTTTCGAGGATGTAACTAGTAGAGTGGATAAGGGAGAACCAGTGGATGTGTTATATCTGGACTTTCAGAAGGCTTTCGACAAGGTCCCACATAAGAGATTAGTATACAAACTTAAAGCACATGGTATTGGGGGTTCAGTATTGATGTGGATAGAGAACTGGCTGGCAGACAGGAAGCAAAGAGTAGGAGTAAACGGGTCCTTTTCAGAATGGCAGGCAGTGACTAGTGGTGTACCGCAAGGCTCAGTGCTGGGACCCCAGCTATTTACAATATATATTAATGATCTGGATGAGGGAATTGAATGCAACATCTCCAAGTTTGCGGATGACACGAAGCTGGGGGGCAGTGTTAGCTGTGAGGAGGATGCTAGGAGGCTGCAAGGTGACTTGGATTGGTTGGGTGAGTGGGCAAAGGCATGGCAGATGCAGTATAATGTGGATAAATGTGAGGTTATCCACTTTGGTGGCAAAAACAGGAAAGTAGACTGAATGGTGGCCGATTAGGAAAAGGGGAGATGCAACGAGACCTGGGTGTCATGGTACACCAGTCATTGAAAGTAGGAATGCAGGTGCAGCAGGCAGTGAAGAAAGAAAATGGTATGTTAGCATTCATAGCAAAAGGATTTGAGTATCAGAGCAGGGAGGTTCTACTGCAGTTGTACAGGGTCTTGGTGAGACCACACCTGGAGTATTGCGTACAGTTTTGGACTCCTAATCTGAGGAAAGACATTCCTTAAATTAAACAGTAACAAAACAGAATTTCTCCCCATTGGCTCCAAATCAACACTTACCAAAATTAACAACAAACCCATTCTCACTATTGACGGCACCACTGTCTCCCCATCTCCTCAGGCCCGCAACCTTGGTGTGATCTTTGACTCAACCCTCTCCCTTGAGCCTCACATCCGCCATGTTGTCAAAACCTCCTTCTTTCACCTCCTCAACATCGCCAAAATCAGACCCTCTCTCACACCCCCCGCTGCTGAAAGACTCATCCATGCCTTCATCTCCTCCCGACTGGACTACTGTAACTCTCTTCTCTTTGGCATTAATTCCAGCAACATCAACCAACTCCAACTGGTCCAGAATGCAGCCGCCCGACTCATTACCCACACCAAATCCTGGCACCACATCACCCCAGTCATCAAAGAACTTCACTGGCTTCCCATTTCCCACCAGATCATCTACAAAATCCTGGTCCTCACCTACAAAGCCCTCAACCACTTGCCCCCCCCCCCTTATCTCACTGACCTCCTCTCCCCCTACCAACCCTCACGGTCCCTCAGATCCATTTCAGCCGGTCACCTCTCCATTCTGAAATCCAACCTCTGCACTTTTGGAGACAGAGCCTTCTCCAGGGCAGCTCCCAGGCTCTGGAACTCCCTCCCACAATTGATCCGAACTTCTGAGTCCCTCACCCTCTTCCAGTCCCGCCTCAAGACCCATCTCTTCACCTCTGCATACCCTTAGTCCCATGTCCCCCTCCCCTTTGCATCTCTGTCTTACTGCTCTATTTTGTTTTGTTCTTGACTCACCATGTAAAGCGACTTTGAGTCCTTGAAAAGCGCTATACAAATAAAATGTATTATTATTATTATTATTATTATTGCCATAGAGGGAGTACAGAGAAGGTTCACCAGACTGATTCCTGGGATGGCAGGACTTTCATATGAGGAAAGACTGGATCGACTCGGCTTGTACACGTTGGAATTCAGAAGACTGAGGGGGGATCTTATAGAAACGTACAAAATTCTTAAGGGGTTGGACAGGCTAGATGCAGGAAGATTATTCCCAATGTTGGTAAAGTCCAGAACTAGGGGTCACAGATTAAGGATAAGAGGGAAGACTTTTAGGACCGAGATGAGGAAATCATTTTTTACACAGAGAGTGGTGAATCTGTGGAATTCTCTGCCACAGAAGGGAGTTGAGGCCAGTTCATTGGCTATATTTAAGAGGGAGTTAGATGTGGCCCTTGTGGCTAAAGGGATCAGGGGGTATGGAGAGAAGGCAGGGATGGGATACTGAGTTGGATGATCAGCCATGATCATATCAAATGGCGGTGCAGGCTCGAAGGGCCGAATGGCCTACTCCTGCACCTATTTTCTATGTTTCTATGTTGAAATCTCCCATAACAACTTTGGGCTTTAGCTTTGGGACATTTTACGACCAATTTTAACTCTTGATTCATTTTGCACCCTATATCCAGGCTACTATTTGGGTGACTGTAGATAAGTCCCATTAGGGTCTTTTTACCTTTACAATTCTTTAGTTCTATCCATACTGACTATACATCTCCTGATTCTATATCACTCCGTGCTGGGGACTGAATTTCATTCCTCGCCAACAGAGCTACCCCACCCCCTCTGCCCACCTGTCTGTCTTTTCGAAAGGACGTATACCCTTGAATATTCAATTCCCAGCCCTGGTCCTCTTGCAGCCATGTCTCTGTAATTCCCACAAAAAAATTCTAACTGAGCCTCAAGCTCATCCACTTTATTTCTTGTACTTTGTGCATTCATAATAATAATAATAATAATAATAATAATAATATATTTTATTGTCATTGCACATAAGCACAACTAGATTTGGTATGCAGCTTCCATCCGATGTCATAACTTGAATAACTAATACAATTTAGATATCCCGAGAACATGATTTGTAAAAGAATAGAAAATAGTCAAAACAGTTCAAACAGACTAAAGTGCAGATGTGTCTGTGTGACGTGACCATCCGAGGGAGACAGTCCAGGGGGGATGGGGGGGCACTCAGCAGGGCTGGTTCAGAGTCGCTATAGCTCTGGGAATGAAGCTGTTCCTGAGTCTGGAGGTTCGGGCGTAGAAGGCCTTGTAACGTTTGCCGGAGAGAAGTAGTTCGAACAGTCCGTTACAGCGGTGTGAGGAGTCTTTATGGATGCTGACGGCATTCCTGAGGCACCGTGTGTGGTAGATGCCCTACAAGGCTGGTAGCTGTATCCCAATAAACTTCTGCACTCTGTGGAAGACGCTCCTCTCCGCCTCCGTGCAGCTGAGATACCACACAGAGATGCCATACGTTAATATGCCCTGTGGTGCAGCGGTAGAAGGTTGTCAGCAGCGTCCTTGTCATAGATAAAACTTTTAATCCATTACTCCCCGCACCATTCACATTGATGCCCATTTCACTTGGCTTTACTCCCCTATCCCTTCCTGGGCGTTCTGCCCCGTTAATTCTGGTGTCTTCTCTTTTCTTTTACTCTCTTTCCCTTGTATCTCCATTTTGTCCTCCCTTCTCCAGATAAAATCCCACGACCTGCCCGGTCTTACTCGTAAGTTGCATACTCGCAGTTATTTTCATCGACATTCCTAATACTCTCTCCCCCGTGTTCGATGTCTCTACGACAATATCCACTTACTGTCTGTGTGACAGCGACAAAGCGTTGGGAATTCTCAGAGGGTATTTTGTAGCAATCTAGTGAAATACCCGCCGTCGGGATCATGACGATCCATCTCAGTCTATTGAGATTTGTGTTTTTATTTATTTCAGGAGGAAGCTGGTCGCAAGAGCAGGTAGGACATGCGTTTGACTGAAACAATGTACGTTTTTACAGTACCGCTCAAAAAAAACAGCTAATGCTCAGTTTCTAACCAGCTGTTAAATATTTGCAGGGTTATTGATGAAACCAAACCAATGTTGGTGGTAGATAGCGCGTTGCCCATTGAAAATTATGATCGCACCCTTTTCTACAACATAGCATTGAGCGAAACATCTGATATCATCAAACGAGGTAAAACTGATACCTTTTCCATTGATCTTTTTTAAGACATCTTTATGCAATACTTATATGTGAAGATTAATGGTATTAATGGAATCTGGGGGGAAGTATCACAAAGACAAAGCAAAGATTGTTTGCATTTGAACAGATCCTTGTTCCTGGGAGAATGGGTTTGCTGTGCTGGGTGAAATTGTGTAGACTAGGCCTGTGTACTCGAGGGTTCAGGTGTATTAGAGGAGAATTCAGTGAAACACAAAGTCCTTACACGGCTCAGTGGGCTGGATGCAGGGAGGATGTTTCCCCTGTCTGAGGGGGTCTGGAGCCAGCGGAAACCCTCTGAATGTGAGCTGCACCATTTAGGACAGAGACAAGAAGACATTACTGCATGCTGAGACTAGGCAACCTTTAGAATTCACTGCACACCCGGTGGCTGTGCATAATCAGTCATTCAGTGCTCTTGGAGCCAGAGAGCTATGGTTGTACATTACAGAATCAGGCCATTGGGCCCATCACCTCCATGTCCACCCTTTTCCCCAGCCACACAAATCCCATTTGCCCACATTAGAACCATATTAGTCTGAAGAAGGGTTTTCGGCCCGAAACGTTGCCTATTTCCTTCGCTCCATAGATGCTGCTGCACCCGCTGAGTTTCTCCAATATTTTTGTGTACCTTATTCTACACCTCGTTTGCCAAATCGCAATGCCTCTTAAATATAGTGGTTACATCTGATTTCACCACTTCCTATGGCAAAATATTCCAGGTATTAACAACCATTGCTGTTCATTTTATGTTTTCATGGCTTTGATGTGAATGTAGGAGGTGTGACTACTAAGTTTGTGGAGAATGGGTAATGTTGGGGATAGCAAGGTAGTCTGTCAAAGTCTGCAGAAGGATATAGGCTCGATCATCGAAACCTTATTGTCATGCAGGGATATCAATACCGGAGGTTGCAGGTGGTTGCCGGAGGTTGCAGGTAGGGAGACTGACAAAAACCTCCGGGAACCGCACGGAAACCTTGGGCAAAGTCTCCAGAGGTTTCCGTTCAGGTTTCCTAAGTGGGACAGGGGCATAAGTCTCTTTGAAGAGCAGCCACGAATGGCAACTGAAATGCAGGAGTCAATTTGTAGACAGGAACACACAAAAGGAGTTTAAAAAGATGCTATACAGTGCGAAGTGATTTGGGTTTATTTCAATTGTAGTATTAGAAGCACCAAGCACAGAATTCATATAAATCTTTCTATTCAGTTCTTGTGAATGTTACTGGTGATGCGAATTATCCAAATTCAACATCAGGGTATTAAGTGTATGTTGTATTAATCTACAAACCTACAATATTGTAAGTGGTTAAGAAGTGTTTAAAATGGAATTGCAGATGCTGGAAAATCGAAGGGACACAAAAATGCTGGAGAAACGCAGCGGGTGCAGCAGCATCTATGGCGGGAAGGAAATAGGCAACGTTTCGGGCCGAAACCCTTAGGCTAAAACCAAGTTTAAATGATCTATCACACCAAGGGGGAGGGGGGGGGGGTAAAAAATGACCCTATCTGCTGACCTATGACCTATAAATGAACAATTATCTGCTGCCTTGGGTCTACCAGACACCCTAAATGGACCCTTGGACCCATCTAGGCTAGCCTAGATATTAAAGATACCAGTTAAAACCAGGTTTAGATGGTCAATTACAGCCTTGGAAATACAAAATCACCCATTGCCTTGGTCCTACCAGATTCCCCAAATAGTCCCTGAATTGCCTAACTGGGGGGAGTTGAGGGTTTGATAGGCACAAGGCATCCACACCCCCCCCCCACCCCCTCTCTCCCCACTTCCTCCACCCCCCCCCCTCTTCCCCCCCACCTCTCTCGCTTTCTCTGCCACGGGGAGGGGGTAGAGAGGGAGGGGGAGGGGGTAGAGGCAGCAGCTACCGGTCATGGAGCACAAGCCTCCCCATCGGGCACCGGGCCCAAGCTAGGCTGCCGGCGTCGTGGACCAGAGCGAGGACCGCAGCGCTCGGAGGACTGAAAAACAGCAGAGGGCTGGCAGGGAACTCACCAGCGTGACAGTCTACAACTCTGTCAGTTTCACCACCTCCAACGTGACCTCACCACTGGCCCCATCTTCCCATCTCCCCACATGTCTGCCTTCCGCAAAGACCGCACCCTCCGTAACTAAAAATGTTAATCTATTCGTAAGAAATTGATAGATGTTTAGATCTGGTAATTGAATTTTGTAATTATCTAGAATTAGGTAACTAACTAATTATATGCTTTAATTTCAAGTCATCTAAGTAAGATTGTTTCATATTTGTTTCAGAATGCTTCAATCTATAATAACTGAACATTTATTTTAGTTCTCTTAATTTTTAAGAAAGTTATGGCCATTTGACTGTCCTCGATCACAGCTTTTGTGTTAAGTCAATGGAAAAGCAATAGGGAACAAGATGCTAATTTCCGAGTATGAAAATGGCCACACATTCTTATAGAAACTTACAAAATTCTTAAGGGGTTGGACAGGCTAGATGCAGGAAGATTATTCCCGATGTTGGGGAAGTCCAGAACTAGTGGTCACAGTTTAAAGATAAGAGGGAAGTCTTTTAGGACCGAGATGAGAAAATCATTTTTTACGCAGAGACTGGTGAATCTGTAGAATTCTCTGCCACAGAAGGTAGTTGAGGCCAGTTCATTGGCTATATTTAAGATATGGCCCTTGTGGCTAAAGGGATCAGGGGGGTATGGAGAGAAGGCAGGGATGGGATACTGAGTTGGATGATCACCATGATCATATCGAATGGCGGTGCAGGCTCGAAGGGCCGAATGGCCTACTCCTGCACCTATTTTCTATGTCTATGTTTCTATGACTTTTTTTAATACTGAAGATATGAAAGTGAATTGGGTGACAAATTAAACTTCTTTTTTTGCTTTATCTGTTGGGATAAATTGCAGACTTGATTTTAAAAATCTCAAAAATTTGTAACATTGCTTGATGGGGGCACGCACATTGAATTCTCCCAATATTGTTAGCCCTTGCTGTCTCCTCCCCTTCCTACCTCTCCTTCAGCCCTCTTACTGTCTCCTCCTCCTTTATCCGCTATTCTCCTCGCCCCCCACCAGTCTGAAGAAGGGTTTCGGCCTGAAACCTTGCCCATTTCCTTCGCTGCCTAGATGCTGCTGCACCCGCTGCGTTTCTCCAGCATTTTTGTCTACCTTCGATTTTCCAGCATCTGCAGTTCCTTCTTAAACAAATAACATTCACCAAAGATCCTATAGCTCCGAGATGGGATCTTATTGCCGCATGGAGTCAGTCGCATACAGGTGGGACAGGCCTCGTAAACACTGTCTCGTTAACCTGCCGTCACTCATGAGCGCGCTCCAGTTAAAGCTCCATTCACAAAATCATTTGTTCTCTCTGACGTCACCGGGCCGCCCACTGACGCGTGATTGGCCGGTCCAGAGCACTATTACCCGCCCACTAACGCGTGATTGGTCGCCCGTGATCACGATGGCCCGCCCACTGACGCGTGATTGGCCGGCCCAGGTCTGGATGGCCCGCCCCCTTAAGCGTGATTGGTCGGTCCAGATCTCTATGATCCGCCCCCGGATGCGTGATTGGCCGGCTGAGATCATGATGGCCCGCCCACTGTCGCGTGATTGGTCGGTCCAGATCACCATGTCCCGCCCACTGACGCGTGATTGGTCGGCCCAGACCAGGCTAGCCCGCCCCCCCCCCCGCTGACCGCGTGATTGGCCCGCGCCATCCCTTCTCTCCAGTGATCTCAAGTCAAGTCAAGTTTATTCGTCACATACACAGACCCAGAGATGTGCAGTGAAATGAAAAGTGGCAAATGCTCGCGGACTTTGTGCAAAAAGACAAACAACCAAACAAACTATAAACAATCATAAACACACACATATTATTTTACATATTAAATATTGGAAGGAAAAACGTTCAGTAAAGTTAGTCCCTGGTGAGATAGGAGTTTACAGTCCGAATGGCCTCTGGGAAGAAACTCCTTCTCAACCTCTCCATTGGCTATTTCCATGCCTGACCTGTTCCGCTGAGTTATAGACCCAGAGACAGACAAAAAAAACAAACAACCGTGCAAGCTATTCATTCACACATGGTCAGTATCTGTACATTTAATAGTGTTATTTATTCATGCGGTGACTTCGACTTCTGTACATTCATCACCTATCGTTCCAGAGAGTATTCGTGCGAAAACGTTAAAACGCGTGCAAAGGTTGTAATTTGTCTGTACACAAAAAAGCTGGAGAAACTCAGCGGATGCAGCAGCATCTCTAATGAGCGAAGGAAATAGCCAACGTTTCGGGCCGAAACCCTTCTTTACTCTGATGGTGGGTGGGGTGCGGGGAGAAGAAAGGAAAAGGGAGGAGGAGGAGCCCGAAGGCTGAGGGAGAAATAGGAAGGAGAGGAGACAGCAAGGGCTAACAGAATTGGGAGCATTCAATGTTCATGACCCCAGGATGCAGACTCCCCAAGCGGAATATGAGGTGCTGCTCCTCCAATTTCCGCTGGTGCTCGCTCTGGCCATGGAGGAGACCCAGGACAGAGAGGTCGGATACGGAATAGGAGGTGGAGTTGAAGTGCTGAGCCACCGGGAGGTCAGGTTGGTTAATGCGGACCGAGCCGAGGTGGTCGGCGAAACGATCGCCAAGCCTACGCTTGGTCTCAGACTCTGCACAATAACATCACTTCAATACCAGACACTGCAATGAAGAAGGGGCCTCGTCCCGAAACGTCACCCATTCCGTCTCTCCAGAGATGATGCTTGTCCCGCTGAGTTACTCCAGCTTTTTGTGTCTATCTGCAGTTCCTTCTTATACGCTCGATTTTTATTTAATAATCTCATGTGTAAACTTGAATTCAATGATTCAATTATACTCTATTGTCACGGCTCCCCCTTTGTTCTCGGCTGCCCCCGCCCGGTTGCTCTCGGCTTGAAATGATTCAGGGCTATTTTCCCAGCGTGGAAAAGTCAATGAAGGGACGCCATAGATTTTAGCACAGTACGGGAATCTTTCAAGGAGATGTGCGGGGCATGTTTTATCACACAGGGTGGTGGGTGCCTGGAACGCGCCGCTGGAGTGGTGGTCGAGGCACATACGGAGGAGGCATTGCAGTCTGATGTGGGCTGAAGGAACTGTTCTGGTTCTATGTGGCCCTCAACAAAACCGACAGGTTCATTAGAGCTCCCATTCTCAGCTCCTTACCCACAACCATTAGATTCTTGAACCGACCTGTACTGCCTGCGTTTGGCCCCCATACCTCTAACCTGTCCTATCAATGTACCTGTCTAAATGCTTCTGAAACGTTACGATAGTGCCCGCCACATATACCTCCTCCAGCAGCTCATTCCATACACCTACCACCCATTGTGTGAACAAAGTTACCCCTCAGGTTTCTATTAAACCTTTCCACCTTCACCTTAACCCTATGTCCTCTGGTACTTGATGCCCCTCCTCTGGGCAAGAGGCTCTGTGCGACTACCCGATCTGTTCCTCTCATGATTTTTTTACATCTCTTCTAAGATCATCCCTCATCATGGAAAAGCAGCCAACATAATCAAATACTTGTTCTACCCCGGTCATTCCTTCTTCTCACTGTTCTTGTCGGGCAGAAGGTACAGAATCTTACCAGTCTCAGGAACAGCCTCCTTCCCTCTGTTATCAGGCTTCTGAATGATCCTTCCATAAGCTAGACATTGTGTGTTGAAGGGCCTGTTCCTGTGCAGTATTGATGACGTCTTGTTTTCTCTGTTGAGCGGCAGTGCAAGGTTGATTTTCTGACCAGTGGAGCTTGCTTTACTTTAGAGATACAGCATGGAAGTAGGCCCTTCGGCCCACCGAGTCCACATCGACCATCGATCACCAATTAGTCACCAACCACTTGGTCTCTGTTATCCCACCTTCCCGTTCACTCCCAACATACTTGGGGCAATTTACAGAGGGCCAATTACCCTACAAACCCGCATGTCTTTTGAATGTGGGAGAAAACCGGAGCACCCGGAGGAAACCCACGCGGTCACAGGGAGAATGTGCACGCAGCGAACAGTGAACATGGTCAGGATCGAACCCGGGTCTCAGGCCCCGTGAGGCAGCGGTTCAATCTGCTGCTCCATATTACCTCAGAAATATTAACCCTTCCCTCTCCAGATACTGTACACTGCCCGACCTGCTGAATGCCGACAACGCTTTCTGTATTTTTGTTGGCATTTTATGGTCAGACTCATGTTCCAATCACCCATTTAACTGGAACAACTTTAGTTTAAGGGAATGAAATTTACCCGAAGCTGATTACAAATGACATCGGCTTTCTGGTCAGGGCCAAAGATCTTATAGCGGAGCAAGATAGGCCACTCCTCCGAAATACAATGGACTGACGTGTAGTACGTGACTGAACGTCACGGCCGCCATTTCTTTAAGCGACACGCGACTTCCGGTATGCCACCCGCTGTGATCCAAAGCAAAGATTATAGAGCTCCTCTATAATCTTTGATCCAAAGCAAAGATCCTCGAGTATCTTGTAGCGGGAACAGCCCCCTCCTTTGCGTAGTTTCCCTTGCATTGTATTGTGCAGTTTCCCTTGTATTGCTTTAGCACACACTGCACAAAATTAAATTTAACGTATATATATTTTATATATTTATATGAATGTGTGTCTGTGTGTGAGAGGCAAGTTAGAGATAATAAAGTTTATTCTCATGGATCAGAAGCAACTTTGATTTAAATCATCACTAATAATTTATTTGTCTTGTAAGATGATATACATAAACCATAAAGGCAATTATATATATAATTATATAGTGATAATAAATATATGCATATATATATTTATACACACATATATACACACATACATACATACACATACAAATGCACATACATATTGATGCATTTATATGCATACATATATACACACATATATAAACATATATATATATACATACATATATACACACATATACATGCATATATACACATACATGCATATATACACATACATCTATATTTATATATATTATCATTTTCCAACGATCAATAGATTAACGATCAGCTCCTGTGGATTGGAGGATAGCTAATGCTATCCCACTTTTCAAGAAAGGAGCGTGAGAGAAAACGGGAAATTACAGACCAGTTAGCCCGACTTTGGTGGTGTGAAAGATGCTGGAGTCAATGATTAAAGATGTAATAATGCGGCATTTGGATAGCAGTAAAAGAATTAGTCCAAGTCAACATGGATTTATGAAAGGGAAATCATGTTTGACTAATCTTCTGGATTTTTAGCCGCAAGGCTTGGTGTTGGGGCCGCAACTGTTTACCATATATATTAATGATTTGGAAAAGGGAATTAGGAGCAAAACTAATGCACATTAGCATACCTACATATTTAAATTCATCTGATAAGTTGGTCAAATAACATGGGCACCTTCTTGCTTTTTTTGAGACATGGATTTTTTAAATGTGAATGTCTCATAGCAACACATTTGTGGGTCAGCAGTATTTTGTACCAACCCCCACAATTTCAAATAATTGTAAATTGAACTTCTTAAACAAGGAAAACAATTTTTATTTACATCATTTTGTGTGGCTGTCAAGGTGGCTGTGTTGACTGTAATTATGAGACTGCCGGGCAGTATCACTGTGAATGGCGGTGGCTGTGTGTTTTAATGCAAGTGTGAAAAGGAGAGTAAATTTAAAGAGACAATGTGAGAACCATCAGGGTTTCATCCAAGAACCAATTTAAAGGCAAGGTTCCATCAATTACAGTATTTTAATTGAAAATCTTACTCTTAATATTCTTCATAATCAGGCTGTTTGTGTTCCCTCTTGAACCTTGTGTCTCCCAGAGCCTCTGAGGAGGTTCTGTAGATACAATAATCCAATCTTGAGGCAAATAACCATCTTTAAAACTGGCATTGCCTGCCTTTAATTCTATATTTTCCGAGGATGCTGGATGCCACGACAATCTCTTGCAACAAGTACAGAAAGGCAGGCAACTGCAAAAAGATCAGAGAGGAAAGAGTATGGAAGGGAAAGGCTTTTCAGAATCATAATCAGATTTTATTTGCCATGTTTTGCAACATACGAGGAATTTCATTGGCCAGGTCAGTCATACAATTAAAAGCAACAGCACTCAAAAACACATTTTAATACGGACATTCACCACAGTGACTCCTACACATTCCTCACTGTGATGGAAGGCGAAATAAAGTTCAAGTCCCTTCCTTTTGTTCTTCCTCGGTCGGGGGCCTCAAGCCCCCCGTTCAATGGTGAACTCCTCTTGGTCTCCAGGCCTATAGTGCTGCTCAAATCACTGCACCACATGCATCTATTTATTCCCTTTTCCCATGGTTCATGCAGCTGGATATTAACTTGCCGACATGGAAAGAGATGCAGTGAGCATTCAATAGTTCAGACTTCTGGGTGAATTAAGGGGCTGCTTGATGGGCTGAGGGTAATCGAGATTGTCTGATTGTCATTCTTTTGGAAGAACTGATGGAAGTTCTTATGGAAAAGATGATGAATTGACTACGGGATGAGCTGGTGGGCTCGAGGATTGCTGGATGAGTGTTCTAGAAACATAGAAAATAGGTGCAGGAGGAGGCCATTTGGCCCTTCTAGCCAGCACCGCCATTCATTGTGATCATGGCTGATCAGCCCCAATCGATAACCCGTGCCTGCCTTCTCCCCATATCCCTTGATTCCACTAGCCCCTAGAGATCTATCTAACTCTCTCTTAAATCCACTCAGTGATTTGGCCTCCACTGCTCTCTGTGGCAGGGAATTCCACAAATTCACAACTCTCTGGGTGAAAAAGTTTTTTCTCACCTCATTCTTAAATGGCCTCCCCTTTGTTCAAAGACTGTGGCCCCTGGTTCTGGACTCGCCCAACATTGGGAACATTTTTCCTGTATCTAGCTTGTTCAGTCCTTTTATTCATTTATGTTTCTAACAAGAGTGTTTTATTGTCATGTAGAACAATTCCCTGCATCTAGCTTGTCCCAGATAGAACAATTAAATTCTTACTTTCAGCAGCACAACAGAATCTGTAAACATAGTACACTGTAAACAATATGATAAGATAACCCCTCATCCTTCTAAACTCCAGTGAACACAAGCCTAATCTTTTAAATCTTTCCTCATTTGACAGTTCTGTTAGGTTATTTGATGGTTAGGACAGGTTTAGAGGGGTATGGGCCAAATGCAGGCATGTGGGACTAGTGTAGATGGGACATGTTGGCCAGCGTGGGCAAGTTGAGCTGAAGGGCCTGCTTCTACGCTGTGAGACTCTATGACTAGGTGATCTGTTGAGGCTGGTGGTATGCCATGAGGAACAATGGGCATGGACCTTTGTAAACCACCACCTGGTTGAGTCTCCTTGAGTCACCATCGGCATTGATAACATCAGTCAGGGGTTGATGATCTGCAAAAAACAAGTTGGTCTCATTCTTGTTCTCTCATGCGATACAGGCAGCAGATCTCAACTGCCTGTGTTTGCCCTCTTGGCTGTCTTGTCAAATTACGCTGGAGATTAGAGTCACCCCTGAAACAAACAGTGCCTTGTGATCCACAGGGGAAAAAATAAAATCTAAATGCAGAACAATGGATGGTTTAAATCAAAGAAAATTATACAAAGAGGCCATTAGAGCAATAACGATCTAGGAAACTGAGAGCAGATTTTACAATGCATTTAAACCTCTCCCATTTTTATGAGATGCATTCCTGGAATATGTAGGAAGTTTATTGTAACCTAGTGCCCTAGTGGATTAAGGGCGGCATGGTGGTGCTGCGGTAAAGTTGCTGCCTTACAGTGGGTGCTATCTGTACGGAGTTCGTAGGTTCTCTCCATGACTGAATGGGTGTTCTCCGAGATCTTCGGTTTCCTCCCACACTCCAAAGACATACAGGTTTGTAGGCTTGGTATAAGTGCAAATTGTCCCTAGTGTGTGTAGGATGGTGTTAGTGTGCGGGGATCGCTTGTCAAAGCGGACGCGGTGGGCCAAAGAGCCAGTTTCCGCGCTGTATCTCTGTAAGAAATAAAAGCAAGGATAAGCCATCTAAGTTCACACCACCATCAGTAAGATTATTGTTGATCCTGCAACTCAACACCTTATTCCCACATTCTCTCCATTATCCTTCATCCTTTTCGTATTTGAAAAAAAATATCTCCTTTCAAGGACTCGACTTCCACCATCTCACGCGATCAAGAATTCCAAGATTCCCAGCCCTTGACTGAAGAAACTGCTCCTTGTCTCATTACTAAATATCATTACCCATATTCTGAGACTTTGGCCCTCGTTCTAGATCACCAGACCAGCCGCAATCTCCACCCACGAGTCCAATCTAAACAGAGATAGACACAAAATGCTGGAGTAACTCAGTGGGTCAGGCAGCATCTCTGGAGAAAAGGAATAGGTGACGTTGCAGGTCGGAAGCCTTCTGACACTTCTTCTGCTTCTTCTTCTTGCGTATGGCGTGCACAGCCTAAAGTTGTAGGACAACTTGTTCTATTTGATCTTATTTGACTGTGCACACCGGGTTGATTGCATTTGTCGAAACAGGGCGGACCACGTGAAGGTTGCAATCTCCCACCCCGCGTTCTGACACCAAAGAGCAAAATGTCCAACGTAGATACAATAATAAATATATCGCCATTTGCATTAGTTTTGTCCAGTTAACAAATCACAATTTCACACAATGTACATAAGAGGGCAGTTATTTGACAAATACTCTGCAGTTCGGTGCAGGAGATCTTGTCGACGAGTATTCTGGACCCACTGTTGACATCTGAAATTACAGGAGATATCATTTAGGATTAACTAATAAGAAAAAAGATGATCATAACTACATGCCTGAACAATGGATGATATATCACTTAAATGCAATTGTTTTCAGTTGTGTGGAGACCTGTATATTGAAGATGCTTTTTGCCTCTAATATGTCAATTTACCTTAAATGTAGAAGAGCTTATTAAAATCTTCTTACAAAGACCATTAAGTATTTTCTTTCTATCCTCTTTTGGACCCAAGGCATAGCAGAGCTGCCAACTTTCACGAAGAGGTAAGGGAGGGAGAGAGGGAAGGAATGGAGAGAGGGAAGGGAGGGAGATCGAGAGAAGAGAGGGAGAGAGAGAGAGAGATCGAGAGAAGAGAGGGGAGAGAGAGATCGAGAGAAGAGAGAGATCGAGAGAAGAGAGAGATCGAGAGAAGAGAGGGAGAAGGGGGGAGAGGGAGAAGGGGGGAGGGAGAAGGGGAAAAGGGGGGGAGGGAGAAGGGGAAAAGGGGGGAGAGGGAGAAGGGGAAAAGGGGGGAGAGGGAGAATGGAGGAGAGGGAGAAGGGGGGAGAGGGAGAAGGGGGGAGAGGGAGAAGGGGGGAGAGGGAGAAGGGAACAGGGAGAAGGGGGAGAGGGAGTGGAACGATAGCACATTATAAAGCACAGCCGTCCCATTCCGACCAAAGATTATAGAGCAGAGCTCCTCTCGTATCTTTGATTGCGGCCGCCGCCGAACCCCCCGGCCCACCATTGCACCCAGAGATGATAGAGCAGAGTTGTATAATCTTTGATTGCACCCTTCTTCACGGCGGGCTTGTGATCTTTGCTTGTGATGTCTCGACAAATCGAGGGACATAACGGGTAACAGCCGCCGCGTTCTCGGACTTGAATCTGAGCTCGAAAAATGTCGAGGAGTGGTCTATCTTGCTCCTCTATAATCTTTGGTCAGGGCTGTGATTGACGGGGCTGAGCTCCGCCTCCCCTCAGCCTTGCCCCGCCCCTTTCATTGATTGTTCCACAGCTCCGGGCTCCCCCGGGTCCTAAAGCCCGTCCACACGTTGTTGTCCAGCCTGACTTACCTCCTCTGGCAGCTTGTTCCATTTCCCCACGACCTTCTGTGTGGAAATATTGTTCCCCAGGTTCCGATTAAATCTTGCACCTCTCACCACAAACCTGTGTCCTCTAGTTCTCGACTCCACTACTCCGGGTAAAAGACTGTGCATTCACCCTATCCATTCACCTCTTGATCCCATGAACTTCAGCCTCCAGCGCTCCAATTAATTACTGCAGGGCGTCAGCAGTTTCAGCGAATGGGAATGCGTTTTGAACCAGGAAGTGGAGGTTAAAATGGCTGCGAAAGACCCGGTCGAGAGTTGGACCGAGGAGGCAGTTTGTCCCATCTGCCTGGATTTCTTCACCGATCCGGTATCACTGGAGTGTGGGCACTACTTCTGCCGCTCCTGTATCACACAGAGTTGGGACAGGGAGGGGAGAAACTCCTGCCCGGAATGTAGAGAGGAGTTTACAGACCGCACCCTCAGGGTGAGTCGGGCCTTGGCGAGACTGTCTGAGAAAGCTCGAACTGAGCCTGAATCGGACAGAGAAGGAAAGTAAACTTCAGTGCGAGGAACATCAGGAAGAACTGAAGCTGTTTTGTGAAACTGACAAGAAGCTGATCTGTGTGTTTTGTGCAGCTGGGCGAGAACACAAGTCTCACAGCTTCACGCTGATAGCAGAAGCTGCAGAAACCTACAAGGTAAAAATCGACGTTTGATCGCATCATTGTTTAATTCCATCTTTATTATCTAACACTTATATTCTTTGATTTTCAATCACAATCCCAGGATCAGGTGAAATCTTCCATCCAGTCACTCACAAATGAGAAATCAGGGATCCAGCAAATGGAGCAGGAACAGAAACAGAAGATTTCTGGAGTTCTGGTGAGGCTTTTAAGTTTCGATTTCCTGATCTTGCGTAGATTTGATCCCTGTGCTGCGTGTAATAATAGGGCAGCGCAGTGACACAAGTAGTGCTGCTGTTTCCTAGTTCTGGTGAGCAGGTTCGATCCTGACCTCGGGTGCTGCCCGTGTGGTTCATGCCTTCTCCCTGTGACCGCGTCGGATTCCTTCCACGTCCCCAATACACGCTGGTTCAATGGTCAATCGGTGACTGTTATAATCCCTGGGAAAGTGGTGGTGGATGGATAAATGGGCATGAATGGGAACGTGGAAAGGAATAGGCAGCAGGGAATTGTATTGGGGTAGAGGATTGATGGGTTATAACATTACCCTCACGACATTTCAGAAACATAGAAAATAGGTGCAGGAGTAGGCTATTTGGCCCTTCGAGCCTGCACCGCCATTCAATATGATCATGGTTGATCATCCAACTCGGTATCCCTTACCTGCCTTCTCTCCATACCCCCTGATCCCTCTAGCCACAAGGGCCACATCTAACTCCCTCTTAAATATAGCCAATGAACTGGCCTCAACTTCCTTCTGTGGCAGAGAGTTCCAGAGATTCACCACTCTCTGTGTGAAAAACGTTTTTCTCATCTCGGTCCTAAAGGATTTCCCCCTTATCCTTAAGCTGTGACCCCTTGTCCTGGACCCCCCCAACATCGGGAACAATCTTCCTGCATCTAGCCTGTAAAACCCCTTAAGAATTTTGTAAGTTTCAATAAATTCCCCCTCAATCTTTCAATTGCGAGTATAAGCAGAGTCTACCCAGCCTTTCCTCATATGAAAGTCCTGACATCCCAGTATTCAGTCTGGTGAACCTTCTCTGCACTCACTCTATGGCAATAATGTACTTCCTCAGATTTGGAGACCAAAACTGTACGCAATACTCTAGGTGTGGTCTCACCAAGACCCTGTACAACTGCAGTAGAACCTCCCTGCTCCTATACTCAAATCCTTTGCTATGAATGTTAATGTGAGATATATGGTTTGTGCTCACAATCACTACTCAGAGACTAAATCGTGGAAACAAGAAATGCTTTATTTGCGAGTCTGCAGAATCGGGTGCCTCTCCAAGTTGAGACACACCGAGCAAAGGAAAAACGTCTATTTTTATACAATTCAGTATACAGTCTTTATTGATCGGACGCCTCCCCTTCTGACCCCTTCCAATCAGGGTACCGAGGTTCACAATCTTCCAACCCTCCCCTCCGTGCGTCATCAATCATTCCCTCCCACATCATACATCGCATGTACATTTAAATTAGGTTCTTTGTCATGAGGGGCGTGAAGTTAATATTCATGTATTTTATTAAGCATGCTCAGTAGCTGTTGCCCTAACCTACTTAATTGCCTTTGACCTAAAGAATAGCTTCTGTGTTGTCAGCTACATTCCTTACCTCATCTTGTTATTCTACAATGTTATCAACAGCTCTGAAGGTCTGACTTTGTTCGAATCACAAGGTTGGTGATTCCAACTCATCGGCCCATCACAAGGTCGGTGACTACAATCACTCGGCCCCTCGCAATGATGGTGGTTTAATCATCTTATCCCTCACAATCCTCCCTTTTACTTTTGCTACGCATCCTGTATTAAACCCCATTCCTAGACTTCCTGCTGTTCCAAAGCTAATAACATTCTTCTTATCTCTCTTTCCTCTGGGTCCTCTCTCGGCCTCATTATTATTATCTTCTGGACGCCCCCTTTCTCCCCCATGGGGACTACAACTGCCTGCATTTGGCTTATACTTCTAGTTATAAGAACCCTGAGACATGGTATACAACAGGGGATAATGATCAATGCAGCTAATGCCCATAAAATCACCAGTCCCACCGCTTTCCACCAGGCTCCTCCTAAGATGTAATCCCACCATCCTGCTCCCATGATTGTGTTCCATCTCTGTACCGGGACATGTGCTATTTTTCTGATTCCTTCTGATATATCCATTACTGCTTGCCCGTTGTCATCTATGTTTAGGCAGCAATTAGAGAGGTTGAATTTTCCGCATACTCCTCCCTCTTCGGCTAGTAATAGTCTAAGGCCAAACGGTTTTGGTATATCGCTGTTCTCATCTGTGTCTGCTGCTTCGCCAACATCTCTAGTGCAGATGCAGTCTGGTTAGTAATTACTTCCAGCACTGCCTGTAGTCTTATGATCCGATTTAACATATACACTGGGGTCCGGTAGCCCCAGGATCCGTCCTGTGCCCAAGTGGCTGGTCCATAATATGAGATGATTCTTGCAGGTGGCCACTCATCATTTCCCATTTTCCGATGTCCATTCTCTCTTCGTTCGGTGTAGATCGTCAAAGATGGGTGTGCCTAGCGACCGCCCCTCCTCAGTGGTCAACATAAAAAACCCTGGTTGTACCAGTCCAATTAAACAAGTCCCACTCCATTTTTCTGGCAATACCGAGTATGCCTTGTGTCCGCATATCCATAGCAGTCCTTCAGGGGCCGGTCCACTAGAGGTAACATTGTCCCATATGTCCTGCAACACTGGGATTCCCTGGTAAGGGTTGTTCCCAGTGCAATTCCATAATCCAGTCGATTCGCTTCCATCAGTCTTCATCCAGATAGTACAGTTTCCTTCATCCTTTACAGAGGGATACCATTGAGGTTCCTCTGGCCACCACACTCGGGATTGATTTGGCCACTGGGTGATGATGCGCTGGCAGGGGCTGCTGCCTACTAGGATGGCATCCTTTGCCCAGGGCCTGGCGATACACTCAGTTCCAACCGGGGTGTGTGTCAGGACCCATTCCTGGGGACTTCGATCTCTTCCCACCGTCAAATTCCACTTTATCAGGTCCCATACCTCAATGATAGATCCTCTCCATGGCCAGCGTGAGCTCATCAGCGGTCCTCCACAAACCCAACAGTTAGTCACATTCAGGGTTCTGGCTATCCGGAGGGCCAAGTCCACAAACAGGTTTCTCCCCACTTCCGGGATCTCAATCTGCTGCTTTATTTCATCATACATAGTCTGGTGCAGTTGAGGCTGGGAAGGTGGGGGAGGTTTGTTGACTACTGCTTCTGCTAACTTCCCTATCACTACCTCCTTAATTTTGTCTAATGTTTCCTCCCTGGCTCGGGAAGGGATGCCTAACTGTCCTCCCTTGGTCATGCAGACCCATTTCTCCCCTTTTGGGCAGGTAATGTGCCCAAAACTTCCTACATGTCCCTTATTTTCTACTACATAATACCCCCACCCTCCGCCCTGAAAAACAGCTCTAGTCCTTAGGTCGTAGCAATCATCACTTACATGGGAATGATAGGTAAATGATCTGGTTGTTCGCCCTCCATATCTGATAGGATGGTAGCACTTATCACAGTTATTAACACTTCTTATAATGGTTACATACATAGTTAGTAATACTACAACTGCTCCTTTCATGCTGTTAGTTTCATACACTTATTTCTTACTGAAAGTTAATGCCAGGGGCTTATTCCCTGGTTTTACCGTCCACTGATCGTCTTTCTCAGGAACTGACATCGGGTCAACGGGTCCTTTAACCCGGGTCGCACGTGTCCACACTTTTTCTTTTGTTCGTACTGCTGTCTCCGTTGTCAGCAATGCCAGGTATGGGCCAGTCCACCGGGGCTGCAGTTTCTCCTCCTTCCAACTTTTAATCAGTACCCAGTCACCGGCCTTTATAGCGTGTATTGGAAAGTCGAGTGGTGGACTTTGTGCCAACAGTCCTTTTATTTTTAATTCTGCAAGGGAACGAGACACTGCCAGTAAATAGTTCCTCAGGAACACATCGCTGCCTTCGAAGGTCGGCGTGCCCTCTACCTTTCCAAGATAGGGCAGCCCAAACAACATTTCGTAGGGAGACACCGCAATATCTTTACGGGGTGCCGTTCGTATTCTTAATAATGCAATTGGTAAACACTTAGTCCAGGGTAGTCTGGTTTCCTCCATTAACTTAGTTATCTGTGTTTTAAGGGTTGCATTCATCCTTTCCACTCGCCCAGAACTCTGGGGGTGCCAGGGTGTATGCAATTTCCAATTTATTCCCAAGGTACTGCAAACCAACAGGTGAACATTAGAGGCAAAATGTGTTCCTCGGTCGGAATCTATGGATTCGATGACCCCGTATCGGGGAATGATTTGTTCTAATAATATCCGGGTTACTGCCTGAGCGGTGGCATTTATCGTGGGAAATGCTTCCACCCACCTGGTGAAATGGTCTACAACTACTGGGAGGTACTTGCACCTTTGTATTCTTGGAAGTTCTGTAAAATCTACCTGTATTCTCTGGAAGGGTCTTATAGCCAATTGTTGTCCTCCACCAGGGACAGCTCTCATTACCTTCTTGTTAACCCTCTGACATAACACACAACCGGAGACTGTCTGCTTAGCCAAAGTATAGATACCTCGGCAAGCGTAGGTCCGTAGTAGTGTGTCACACAGGGCCTGCGCTCCCCAATGTGACTGGGAGTGCAGTTGTGTCATCAAATCCCGAGTTAATCCTTTGGTTAACATTTGTTTCCCATCCGGCGTCCACCACCTCCCGTCAGTGGAACGCCGAGCCCCTAACTCATTCATGTTATCCTCCTCCTCCTGTGAGAATACAGGTATCTTTCCTACTCCTTCCCTTAATGGTATTAAAGACAACATCCTCACTGTTCCTTCTGTCGCTGCCTTATTGGCGGCTCCGTCTGCCGCTTCATTTCCCCTTGCTTCTAATGAGTTCCCCTTTTGGTGTCCCGCCACATGGACCACCACTATCCTTTCTGGCAAATGTAATGCTTCCAGCGCCTTCTCAATTAATTGCTCATGTGCCAACTCCTTTCCTCTTGCTGTAATCATCCCCCTTTCTTTCCATATTCTCCCAAACGTGTGCACTACTCCAAATGCATATTTGAAGTCGGTGTACACCGTTCCTTCCTTCCCCTCCAACAATTCTAACGCCTGTATTAAGGCATACAATTCACATGACTGAGCCGACCAACTACCTGGCAACCTGCCCGCCTCCACTCCTTCAAATCCTTCTCCTACTATTATGGCATACCCACTATCTTTTTCCATTTATACAGCGGGAAGAACCGTCTATAAACCACCTTTCTCCCTCTACCAGAGGCTGCTCCTCCAAATCCTCCCTGCTCTTGGTCTGTAGTTCTATAACTTCGCTACAGTAGTGTTCTGGTCTCTGCCCTTCCTGCTCGTTGTCCGCCGAGTATAAAAACTGGGAAGGGTTTAAATTCTTATCGGTCAGAATGGTCAAATCGTCTTTTTCCATAAGTATCACTTCGTACTTTAGGATCCTGGAGTCAGTCAACCACCGGTTGGACTTCTGAGTTAGTATTGTCCGGACCGTGTGGGGAGTAGATACTACCAGGTCACCTCCAAATGTCAATTTTCTACTTTCTTCCACTAATATTGCTGTTGCTGCGACCGCTTGAATACATACAGGCCACCCTCGTGATACCGGATCCAAGAGTTTAGAAAGGAATGCGACTGGCTGTCGCTTCCCTCCTCTCTTTTGTGTCAGTACCCCCAACGCAATTCCATTCTCCGCATTAACAAAGAGATGGAATGGTTGATCGATGGACGGGAGGGTCAGTACCGGTGCGGTGATCAGGCTATTCTTTATTTCTCCAAATCTCTGTTCGTCCTCAGAATCCCATTGTACTTTATCAGTCTCCTCACACAATTTATCATACAAGAACTTGACTTGTCGGGTGTAATTGTCTATCCATAATCGACAGTATCCAATTAACCCGAGAAACTTCCTGATTTCCTTTTTGTTCCTTGGCATCGGCAGCCCGGTGATCCCAGCTATTCTTTCGGGGTTTATTCTCCTTTTCCCGTCACTAATCATGTGTCCTAGATATTTAACCTCCTGTTCTACAAATTGTAGTTTATATTTGGACACTCTCAATCCCTTTTCCCCTAAAAAGTTTAAGAGGGTTATGGTTGCATCCCTTACTGGCTCTTCTTCTCCGCCTGAGAGTAACAAATCATCTACGTACTGCAATAATTGTGTCCCATAGGTCCTGGGAACATCCTCTAATACTTGTTCTAATATTTGCCCGAACAGGTTCGGGGATTCAGTAAATCCCTGAGGGAGCACAGTCCATCGATACTGTTGCTTCCTCAGTGTGTCTGGGTTTTCCCACTCGAATGCAAAGAGGTCTCTACTTTCCTCAGCCAGGGGGCAGCTCCAAAAGGCATCTTTCAGATCTACCACACTGAACCACCTATGGTTAGGGGGTATACGTCCCATTATGGTATAAGGATTTGGGACTACCGGGTGTCGAGCCCTAACTACCATATTCAATTCTCTTAGGTCCTGGACCAGTCGGAACGTTCCGTCAGTCTTTCTTACAGGGAGTATTGGCGTGTTGTAGGGGGACATACAACTCTCCAATACTCCATCCTTCAGTAAGTTTTCTATAATTGGCTGCAGCCCTTTCCTTCCTTCCATTGAAATTGGATACTGTCTTACTTGTACTACTTCACTTCCTTCTCGCAAGGCTATCCTCAGAGGTGGTATTCTTAGCCCTCCCCTATTTCCCTCTCTTGCCCACACCTGTGAGACTATTCTTTCTTCATCTTCGGTCGTCAATTTATATAGTTGTACTATAATCTGTCCACCTACGGGAGCTGTGCCCATTCCTAATTGAACTTGTAAGTCCCTTCCCATCAGATTTATTCCTGCCTGGGGCACCAGGATTAAGTCTTCCATGGCCTCTCGATTTTCATATCTTACCATTACTCCTTCTATCTCGGGAGCTGTCATTACCTTTCCCCCTACTCCAGAGATTTTGACTTGCTTTTCCCCTAATCCCATTCCCTCCGGTATCCTGGTTACACTTGATCTTTCCGCCCCTGAGTCCACCATAAATACCGTGTCTTCTCCTTGGGGACCTAATTTTAAGTTTACCAAGGGTTCCCGTGTACGTCCTACACACCCAAGGAGGGGAACCCCTGACCCCCCTATTCCTCCATCAGTGTGTACGATTGTACTTCATGCCTTATCTTTGGACATTCTCTTTTAAAGTGTCCTTCTTTGTGACAATGATAACACCGGGATGGCCCGGTGCGCCATCCCCCTGATCCTTGTTCTTTATTTCCCGGGGGACCCCAACCTTGGTCCCTCCATTCACCCCTTCCTCTTCCTCGTCCTCTACCTCTACCTCGTTCTTGGTCACCATAAGTGCCCAGCCTTCTGTCACCTTTGTTGTCCTTTTCTACTACCTGCTGCACTGCTTGTAACATCATTTTTGCTTTTCCTTTCTGTCGTTCCTCATCTCGTCGTACGTATACCTTCTGAGCCTCTGTTAACAACTGGTTCAATGGCTTTTCATTCCAGTCGTCCAATTTCTCCAATTTCTTTCTGATATCTGGCCATGACTTGGTTACAAAATTAGCCCTTAACAACTGCTGCCCTGCTCCTGAATCAGGTTCTATCCCAGAATACTGCTGCATATTTTTCCGCAATCTCTGTAAGAACGCTGTCGGGGCCTCATCTTTCTGTTGGCTGCTCTCAAAGGCTCGTTCGAAGTTCTGTCCCTTCGGAACAGCCTCTCTAATGCCTTTAATTATGATTTCTCTAAGATCCCTCATACTTTTCCTCCCTTCCTCTGTTAGGTTGTTCCAACTGGGTGTTGTGATAGGATATTTCGCCTCTCCCCCAACTGCATCTGCACTATCCCCGCCAACCAGATTCCTTTCCCATATTTTCATCCCCGCCTGTCTTATCATCTGCCTTTCTTCTGATGTAAATACATTTCCCATGATCGACATTCTTTCTTCCCAGGTGTATATATATGGTCCTAAAAACAAATCCAACTGTTCGGCTAATCCCAAGGGATCCTCCAATAGACTTTTCATTTCTTTTTTAAAGCTCCGCACCTCCGAACTTGTGAGGGGCACATTCACATATCCCGGACGAGCCCCAACTTGTGAGATATATGGTTTGTGCTCACAATCACTACTCAGAGACTAAATCGTGGAAACAAGAAATGCTTTATTTGCGAGTCTGCAGAATCGGGTGCCTCTCCAAGTTGAGACACACCGAGCAAAGGAAAAACGTCTATTTTTATACAATTCAGTATACAGTCTTTATTGATCGGACGCCTCCCCTTCTGACCCCTTCCAATCAGGGTACCGAGGTTCACAATCTTCCAACCCTCCCCTCCGTGCGTCATCAATCATTCCCTCTCCTCCCACATCATACATCGCATGTACATTTAAATTAGGTTCTTTGTCATGAGGGGCGTAAAGTTAATATTCATTTATTTTATTAAGCATGCTCAGTAGCTGTTGCCCTAACCTACTTAATTGCCTTTGACCTAAAGAATAGCTTCTGTGTTGTCAGCTACATTCCTTACCTCATCTTGTTATTCTACAATGTTATCAACAGCTCTGAAGGTCTGACTGTTCGAATCACAAGGTTGGTGATTCCAACTTCTCGGCCCATCACAAGGTCGGTGACTTCAATCAATCGGCCCCGCACAATGATGGTGGTTTAATCATCTTATCCCTCACAATGCCGTCAAAAGTGAAATCTTCCAGACACAGTCGCTGGATTAATAGTTTATTGATTGTAGTCGAAAAAACAGTAAGATCATTTTCTTTTGTGTTTTTTTTCCTTTTCAAAGACTTTATTCGACACAAACATATGATACAACACATCAAATCATAACCAAAAATTACACTATATCAAGTATCATAATACAACATTGCATTCATTGTTCACAATACTCTCAACCCCACGCGGTGACCAGCGCCCACAGGAAGGCCTCCAGAGTCCCCATGGACACCGCGTGTTCCTTCTCCAGGGACACGTGCACGGAAGTAGGCCGGAAAGAGGAACAGGCAGCCGACTCTAGCCTGACCATCGACCGCCCGCTGCCTGGACCCACGAATGGCCATCTTGGCCAGGCCCAGGAGCAAACCGGCAGGTAAGTCCCACCCCCCCCCCCCCCCCCCACTCGGCTCTCCCCACACCCTGCCTTCATTCCAAACACTAGAATCGTAGGACTTAAATGCAACCAGAACTAGGAACAACCCCTTCAGATATTGGTACAGGGGCAGTAGCCTCTCACACTCCATATATATGTGGAACACGGTCTCTTCCTCGCCACAGAAAATACAGGCAGCCAATAAGATCATTCATTATACTAGCTTCTCTCTCTCTCTCTGCCCCCTATCTCTCTCTGTGCCCCCTCTCTTTCTCTGCCCCCTCTCTCTCTGCCCCCTCTCTCTCTCTGACCCCCCCTTTCTATCTGCCCCCTCCCTCTCTGCCCCCTCTCTCTCTCGCTCTGCCCCCTCTCTCCCCCCGTCTCTCTGCCCCCTCTTTCTCTGCCCCCTCTCTTTCTGCCCCCTCTCTCCCCCATCTCTCTCTCTCTGCCCCCTCTCTCCCCCCGTCTCTCTGCCCCCTCTTTCTCTGCCCCCTCTCTTTCTGCCCCCTCTCTCCCCCATCTCTCTCTCTCTGCCCCCTCTCTCTCTCTCTCTCTCTCTGCCCCCTCTCTCCTCCCTCTCTCTCTCTCTCCCCCCTCTCTTTCTGCCCCCTCTCTCCCCCGTCTCTCTTTCTCTGCCCCCTCTCAAGAAATATTTTGTACCACATCAGTTTTGGAATAAAAGTTCGGCAATGTGTCAATTAATTCGGAAAGGCGTTGAGTTTATTGTCCCGTGTACCGAGATACAATGAAAAGCTTTCTTGTTGCTTGCTATCCAGTCAGCAGGAAGACTGTACATGATTACAATCGAGCCATCCACAGTGTACAGATATAGGATAAAGGGAATGACAGGCCCTTCGGCCTCACCGAGTCCATGCCGACTAGTTCACACTCTAGTTTAGTTCAGAGACACAGTGCGGAAACAGGAGGCAACAGTCGGCCATCTTGAAACAGGCCCGAAACTCTCACCCTCCTCTCCCTGCCTCACCTATTCGGTTTTTACTTCAGAGATACAGCGTGGAAACAGGCCCTTCCCCACCGAGTCCGTGCCGACAGTGTACAGATACAATCTCCCCCCTCTCTCTGCCCCTCTCTCTATCTGCCCCCTCTCCCTGTCCCATCCCTCTTTCTCTGCCCCTCTCTCCCCCCTCTTTCTCTGCCTCTCTCTCTCTCTCTCCCCCCTCTCCCCTGTCCTCTCTCCCCTGTCCCCTCTCTCAAAAAATATTTTGTACATCAGTTTTGGAATATGTGACAATTTTTCAAATCAAAATTCTTTCCGCTTTCAATGTGTTTTAATTCGGAAAGGGTGTAGTGGAAGATTATTATATCATTCTGTTGCCGTTCATAACAAGAGGAATCAAATATAGCAGCAAATATGTCCTGCAGTTGTACAGGGCCTTAGTGAGACCACACCTGGAGTATTGTGTGCAGTTTTGGTCTCCAAATTTGGGGACGGACATTCTTGCCAAAGATCTTATAGCGGAGCAAGATAGGCTACTCCTGCGAAATGCAATGGGCTGACGTGTAGTAGCTACGGAGGGGATCATGGGCATTTTTCCCCGCCCATTTTAGTAACCTGAGCCTACCTGACCCGACCCGACTCGCAGTGTAATCAATGTTGCGGGGCAACAGTTTGTGTGGGTTAGATTCATAAATCTGTCAGTTCATACTTCTTGTCAACAATAAAATTTGATTCTGGTAATTGTCTTTTTTTAATGTTTTTTAAATCATTTCTTTTTAAATGGTCCACAAGCAGTGTGTGTTTGAGTTGATTTTGTAGTAACCGGAACCGACCCGACTCGCAGGGTGATTGACATTGCGGAACTTTTTCTGCGTGATATAGGGTTAGATTCATAATTCTGTTAGTTCATAATTCTGTTAGTTCTTGTTAAAGAATAAAATGTTTATAAACACACATACATGAAAATTATATAAATGTCTATAATCATATAACACACACAATTATATTTCTTCTGATCCAATAATGAACTTTATTTCAGACTAGACAAGGGACATTAAATAAGAAACATTGTAAATAAGAAACATTGTAAATAAGAAACATTGTAAACCTCCCCGCAACTTCACACACACTAGGCATTATCCCCCCCGGCACTCTCTGCCTGCCCCCTCACTACAATGTCTCCCCCCCTCCTATGCCCCGGGCCCCACACTCCCTCTCCCCGCTGCGGATCCAATCTTTGGCCGGAAGCAAGATGGCGGGGGCAGGTTGCTAAAATGAGTCATAAAATCGCCCATGAATCAGCCACGTTTGCGTGAGAGTAATCCATCTTGCTCCGCTATAGGATCTTTGATTCTTGCTATTGAGGGAGTGCAGCGTAGGTTTACCGGGTTAATTCCCGGGATGGCGGGACTGTCATATGCTGAGAGAATGGAGCGGCTGGGCTTGTACACGCTGGAGTTTAGAAGGATGAGAGGGCATCTTATTGAAACGTAAAATATTGTTAAGGGATTGGACACGCTAGAGGCAGGAAACATGTTCCCGATGTTGGGGGAGTCCAGAATCAGGGGCCACAGTTTAAGAATAAGGAGTAAGCCATTTAGAACGGAGACGAGGAAACACTTTTCCACACAGGGAGTTGTGAATCTGTGAGATTCTCTGCGTCAGAGGGCGGTGGAGGCCGGTTCTCTGGATACTTTCAAGAGAGAGCTAGATAGGGCTCTTAAAAATAGCGGAGTCAGGGGATATGGGGAGAAGGCAGGAATGGGGTACTGATTGTGGATGATCACAGTGAATGGCGGTGCTGGCTCGAATGGCCGAATTGCCTACTCCTGCACCTGTTGTCTATTGTCTATTGATGTAGTGGCAGATTATTATATTGTTCAAGGAATTTCTTCCTGGAGCCTCTGTTTGAAGATGGATTAGAAGAAAGGTTCTTTAAGCACTCACGAGATCTCCACGAGACATTCAATGCCTTCAAAAGTGAAACCTTCCAGATACAGTCTCTGGATTAATAGTTTATTGATTACCATATAACCATATAACAATTACAGCACGGAAACAGCCCCTCGGCCCTTCAAGTCCGTGCCGAACAATTATTTCCCCCTAGTCCCATCGACCTGCACTCGGACCATAACTATCCATTCCTCTCCCGTCCATATACCTATCCAATTTATTTTTAAATGATAAAATCGAACCTGCCTCCATCACTTCCACTGGAAGCTCATTCCACACAGCTACCACTCTCTGAGTAAAGAAGTTCCCCCTAAACTTCTGCCCTTAATTCCCAAGTCATGTCCTTTTGCTTGAAACTTCCCTACTCTCAATGGGAAAAGCTTATCCACGCCAACTCTATCCCTCTCATCATTTTAAAGACCTCTATCAAGTCCCCCCTTAACGTTCTGCGCTCCATAGAATAAAGACCTAACTTATTCAACCTTTCTCAGTAACTTAGTTGCTGAAACCCAGGCAACATTACAATAAATCTCCTCTGTACTCTCTCTATTCTGTTGACATCCTTCCTATAATTAGGCGACCAAAATTGTACACCATACTCCAGAATTGGCCTCACCAATGCCTTGTGGAATTTTAACATTACATCCCAACTTCTATACGCAATGCTCTGATTTATAAAGGCCAGCACACCAAAAGCTTTCTCTACCACCCTATCTACATGAGATTCCACCTTCAGGGAACTATGCACACTTATTCCTAGATCCCTCTGTTCAACTGCATTCCTCAATTCGCCACAATTTACCATGTACGTCCTATTTTGATTTGTCCTGCCAAGATGTAGCATCTCACACTTATCAGCATTAAACTCCATCTGCCATCTTTCAGCCCATTCTTCCAAATGACCTAAATATCTCTGTAGACTTTGAAAATCTACTTCATAATCCACAACATCACCTATTTTAGTATCATCTGCATGTTTACTAATCCAATTTACCACATCATCATCCAGATCATTGATGCACATGACAAACAACAGTGGACCCACCACAGATCCCTGAGGCACCCCACTAGTCACCGGCCTCCAACCTGACAAACAGCCATCCACCATTACTCTCTGGCATCTCCCATTCAGCCACTGTTGAATCCATCTTGCTACTCCACCATTAATACCCAACAATTGAACTTCTTAGCCAACCTTCCATGAGGAACCTTGTCAATGGCCTTACTGAAGACCATATAGACAACATCCACTGCTTTACCCTCATCAATTTCCCTAGTAACCTCTTCAAAAAATTCAAGAAGATTAGTCAACCATGACCTTCCAGGCACAAATCCATGTTGACTGTTCTTAATCAGACCCTGTTTATCCAGATGCTTATATATATTATCTGTGATTGTAGCCGAAAAAACAGCAGACAACAGGTGCAGGAGTAGTATGTATTTTACGATACTTACCTTCAGCGGCGCTGCAGTTCTGCCACTGGCCGTGTGCGCGACTTTGGCGCCTTTGGGGGGAGGGATTAAAATGCTGTTTTCTCTTGCCAGTCGGAGTCAAATTTTCTCAGGCTGCTATGCTGCTGCAGAAAAATCTCCCCGACATCCGTTCTCAGAAGTTTAAAAAAAGAATCACGGGACAATTAAATCGATGGAGCATAATATAAATCTACTTCTAACGCCGACAATGGGACGGATCTCACGTAGGGGACAAAACAAAATGTAGGTTTATTTTGCTTCTTAGGATGACTTTAATCCAAATTTCATTGGCAAAAATGTGATTATGGCCCCACATGAACCGGCACTATTTTTCCTGCCGATATGGGGTTCAAATCACACGCATCCGCAACGTTTCAATTGATCGTGTTCCACAAAATCTCACTGGCAAGATTATTTAAATGCCCATTAATTTACGGGAATTAAACACTAAATTCCTTCCATTTGGCCTATAAATTCATGACAATGAGATTTGAAAATCATGTTATATTGTGAATTCTTGCGTGAATGTTATTTGGACATTTAGGCTATTTAAAAATGTTAACCTTTTCTTCAGAAATGGATAGATGTTTAGATCTAGTAATTGAATTTTGTAATTAGCTACAATTGGGTAACTAACTAATTATATGTTTTAATTTCAGGTCATCCAAGTAAGATTGTTTCATATTTGTTTCAGAATGCTTCATTCTATAACTGAAAATGTATTTCAGTTCTCTTAATTTTTAAGAAAGTTATGGGCTTTTGACTGTCCTCGGTCACAGCTTTTGTGTTAAGTCAATGGAAAAAGCAATAGGGAACAAGATGCTAATTTCAGAGTGTGAAAATGGCCATAACCCTTTTAATACTGAAGATATGAAAGTGAATTAGGTGTCAAATTAAACTTTTTATGCTTTATCTGATGGGATAAATTGCAGACTTGATTTTTTAAATCACAACATTTTGTAACATTGCTACCTACTGAACCCTCTCTACATCCTCTACATCCCACCCCCTCTCCCAAACCATCTGTGCACCCTCCACATCCCTTCCGAACCCTCTCTGCACCCTCTACCCTCTCTCCCAAACCCTCTCTGCACCCTACATACCCCGCCCCCATCCTCAAGAACGCGCTCTGCACCCTCCACACCCCATCAAATAGTGAAAAGCCTGGACATGGTGGATGTGGAGAGAATGTTTTCACCAGTGGGAGAGCCTCGGACCAGAGGGCACAGCCTCAGAATTAAAGGATGTACCTTTAGATTGGCGCTGCCTTAGTAACTGCGGCTCGCCTGCATTCCGTCTGTTTTTTTCTTATTCTTGTTTTATTTTGTCCTGTTTTAGTTAATTTTAGTTCATTAGGTTGTGTATGTGTGTGTTGGTGGTGGGGGGGGGGGGGGGGGTGGTGGGTGGGGGTGGGGGGGACATGTTTATGGTCTCTTCCTTCGGGGGGATGCGACTTTTTGTTGTCGAATAGAAACATAGAAACATAGAAAATAGGTGCAGGAGTAGGCCATTCGACCCTTCGAGCCTGCACCGCCATTCAATATGATCATGGCTGATCATCCAACTCAGTATCCCGTACCTGCCTTCTCTCCATACCCCCTGATCCCTTGAGCCACAAGGGCCACATCTAAGTCCCTCTTAATTATAGCCAATGAACTGGCCTCAACTACCTTCTGTGGCAGAGAATTCCAGAGATTCACCACTCTCTGCGTGAATTTTTTTTTCTCATCTCATTCCTAAAAAACTTCCCCCTTATCCTTAAACTGTGATCCCTTGTTCTGGACTTCCCCAACATCGGGAACAATCTTCCTGCATCTAGCCTGTCCAACCCTTAAGAATTTTGTAAGTTTCTATAAGATCCCCCCTCAATCTTCTAAATTCCAGTGAGCACAAGACGAGTCTATCCAGTCTTTCTCCATATAGATCTACATATAGATTGGGTGAATCAAATTGGCAGGGGTGCTGAGGAAGAGGATTTCTTGGAATGTATGCGGGATAGTTATCTAAACCAACATGTAGAGGAACCAACGAGAGAGCAGGCTATTCTAGACTGGGTATTGAGTAATGAGGAAGGGTTAGTTATCAGACTTGTTGTGCGTACCCCCTTGGGCAAGAGTGACCATAATATGGTTGAGTTCTTCATTAGGATGGAGAGTGACATTGTTAATTAAGAAACAACGGTTCTGAACTTAAAGAAAGGTAACTTTGAGGGTATGAGACGTGAATTGGCCAAGATTGACTGGCAATTAGTTCTAAAAGGGTTGACGGTGGATATGCAATGGAAGGTATTTAAAGACTGCATGGATGAATTACAAAAATTGTTCATCCCAGTTTGGCAAAAGAATAAATCAGGGACGGTAGTGCATCCGTGGATAACAAGGGAAATCAGGGATGGTATCAAAGCAAAAGATGATGCGTACAAATTAGCCAGAAAAAGCAGCATACCAGAGGACTGGGAGAAATTCAGGGACCAGCAGAGGAGGACAAAGGGCTTAATTAGGAAAGGGAAAATAGATTATGAAAGAAAACTGGCAGGGAACATAAAAACTGAGTGCAAAAGTTTTTATAGATATGTGAAGAGAAAGAGATTAGTTAAAACAAATGTAGGTCCCTTGCAGTCAGAAACAGGTGAGTTGATCATGGGGAACAAGGATATGGCGGACCAATTGAATAACTACTTTGGTTCCGTCTTCACTAAGGAAGACATAAATAATCTGCCGGAAATAGCAGGGGACCGCGGGTCAAAGGAGAGAGAGGAACTGAATGAAATCCAGGTTAGTCGGGAAGTGGTGTTGGGTAAATTGAATGGATTAAAGGCCGATAAATCACCAGGGCCAGATAGGCTGCATCCCAGAGTACTTAAGGAAGTAGCTCCAGAAATAGTGGATGCATTAGTGATAATTTTTCAAAACTCTTTAGATTCTGGAGTAGTTCCTGAGGATTGGAGGGTAGCAAACGTAACCCCACTTTTTAAGAAGGGAGGGAGAGAGAAAACGGGGAATTACTGACCAGTTAGTCTAACATGGGTAGTGGGGAAACTGCTAGAGTCAGTTATTAAAGATGGGATAGCAGCACATTTGGAAAGTGGTGAAATCATTGGACAAAGTCAGCATGGATTTACGAAAGGTAAATCATGTCTGACGAATCTTATAGAATTTTTCGAGGATGTAACTAGTAGAGTGGATAGAAGAGAACCAGTGGATGTGTTGTATCTGGACTTTCAGAAGGCTTTCGACAAGGTCCCACATAAGAGATTAGTATACAAACTTAAAGCACACGGTATAGGGGGTTCAGTATTGATGTGGATAGAGAACTGCCTGGCAAACAGGAAGCAAAGAGTAGGAGTAAACGGGTCCTTTTCACAATGGCAGGCAGTGACTAGTGGGGTACCGCAAGGCTCAGTGCTGGGACCCCAGCTATTTACAATTTATATTAATGATATGGATGAGAGAATTGAAGGCAACATCTCCAAGTTTGCGGATGACACTAAGCTGGGGGGCAGTGTTAGCTGTGAGGAGGATGCTAGGAGACTGCAAGGTTACTTGGATAGGCTGGGTGAGTGGGAAAATGTTTGGCAGATGCAGTATAATGTGGATAAATGTGGGGTTATCCACTTTGGTGGCAAAAACAGGAAAGGAGACTATTATCTAAATGGTGACCGATTAGGAAAAGGGGAGATGCAGCGAGACCTGGGTGTCATGGTACACCAGTCATTGAAAGTAGGCATGCAGGTGCAGCAGGCAGTGAAGAAAGCGAATGGTATGTTAGCTTTCATAGCAAAAGGATTTGAGTATAGGAGCAGGGAGGTTGTACTGCAGTTGTACAGGGTCTTGGTGAGACCACACCTGGAGTATTGCGTACAGTTTTGGTCTCCAAATCTGAGGAATGACATTATAGCCATAGAGGGAGTGCAGAGAAGGTTCACCAGACTGATTTCTGGGATGTCTGGACTTTCATATGAAGAAAGACTGGATAGACATGGCTTATACTCGCTAGAATTTAGGAGATTGAGAGGGGATCTTATAGAAACGTACACATTCTTATGGGGTTGGACAGGCTAGATGCAGGAAGATTGTTCCCGATGTTGGGGAAGTCCAGGACAAGGGGTCACAGCTTAAGGATAAGGGGGAAATCCTTTAGGACCGAGATGAGAAGAAACTTTTTCACACAGAGAGTGGTGAATCTCTGGAACTCTCTGCCACAGAGGGTAGTTGAGGCCAGTTCATTGGCTATATTTAAGAGGGAGTTAGATTGTGGCCCTTGTGGCTAAAGGGATCAGGGGGTATGGAGAGAAGGCAGGTACGGGATACTGAGTTGGATGATCAGCCATGATCATATTGAATGGCGGTGGAGGCTCGAATGGCCGAATGGCCTACTCCTGCACCTATTTTCTATGTATCTATGTATATGAAGGTCCTGACATCCCAGGAAGCAGTCTGGTAAACCTTCTCTGTACTCCCTCTATGGCAAGAATCTCTTTCCTCAGATTAGGAGACCAAAATTGTACGCAATTCTCCAGGTGTGGTCTCATCAAGACCCTGTGCAACTGCAGTAATAACCTCCCTGCTATGACGACAGATGGCGCAATGGGCTAAGTGTTCGGCTGGCAACCGGAAGGTAGCCGGTTCGAATCCCGCTTGGAGTGCATACTGTCGTTGTGTCCTTGGGCAAGAAACTTCACCCACCTTTGCCTGTGTGTGAATGTGTGTGAGTGATTGGTGGTGGTCGGAGGGGCCGTAGGCGCAGTTTGGCAGCCACGCTTCCGTCAGTCTGCCCCAGGGCAGCTGTGGCTACAGAAGTAGCTTACCACCACCGAGTGTGACTGAGGAGTGAATGAATAATGCGATGTAAAGCGCCTTGAGTATTAGAAAGGCGCTATATAAATCCCATCCATTATTATTATTTTTATACTCGAATCCATTTGCTATGTAAGCTAACATACCATTCGCTTTCTTCACTGCCTGCTGCACCTGCATTCCTACTTTCAATCTCCATAGATGCTGCTGCACCCGCTGAATTTCCCCAGCAATTTTGTGTACCTTCCTACTTTCAATGACTGGTGTACCATGACACCCAGGTCTCGTTGCATCTCCCCTTTTCCTAATCGGCCACCATTCATATAAAAGTCTACTTTCCTGTTTTTACCACCAAAGTGGAAAATCTCACATTTATTCACACTATCCAAGTCACCTTGCAGACTCCTAGCATCCTCCTCACAGCTAACACAGCCCCCCAGCTTTGTGTCATTCGCAAACTTGGAGATGTTGCATTCAATTCCCTCGTCCAAATCATTAATATATATTGTAAATAGCTGGGGTCCCAGCACTGAGCTTTGCGGTACCCCAGTAGTCACTGCCTGCCATTGTGAAAAGGACCCGTTTACTCCTACTCTTTGGTTCCTGTCTGCCAGCCAGTTCTCTATCCACATCAATACTGAACCCCCAATACCGTGTGCTTTATGTTTGTATACTAATCTCTTATGTGGGACCTTGTCGAAAGCTTACTGAAAGTCCAGATATAACACATCCACGGGTTCTGCCTTATCCACTCTACTAGTTACATCCTCGAAAAATGCTATATGATTCGTCAGACATGATTTACCCTTCATAAATCCATACTGACTTTGTCCAATGATTCACCACTTCCCAAATGTGCTGCTATTCCACATTTAATAACTGACTAGCATTTTACCTACTACCGATGTTAGACTAACTGGTCTGTAATTCCCCGTTTCCTCCCTCCCTCCCTTTTTAAAAAGTGGGGTTACATTAGCTTCCCTCCAATCATCAGGAACTACTCCAGAATCTAAAGAGTTTTGAAAAATTATCACTAATTCATGCACTATTTCTGGGGCTACTTCCTTAAGTACTCTGGGATGCAGCCTATCTGGCCCTGGGGATTTATCGCCCTTTAATCCATTGCATTTACCTAACTCCCACTTCCCGGCTAACCTGGATTTCACTCAGTTCCATCTCATTTGAATCCCGGTCCCCTGCTATTTCCGGCAGATTATTTATGTCTTCCATAGTGAAGACAGAACCAAAGTAGTTATTCAATTGGTCTGCCATGTCCTTGTTCCCTATGATCAATTCACCTGTTTCTGACTGCAAGGGACCTACATTTGTTTTAACTAATCTTTTTCTCTTCACATATCTATAAAAACTATTGCAGGGAGAGCAGCTTGGATTACAAGGTTATTTCCCTGGATGGCGGGACTGTTATATGCTGAAAATGGAGCGGCTGGGCTTGTACACTCTGGAGTTTAGAAAGATGAGAGGGTATCTTATTGAAACATATAAGATTATTCAAGGTTTTAACTAATATTTTTCTCTTCGTATATCTATAACATTTTTTGCAGTTAGTTTTTATGTTCCCTGCCAGTTTTCTTTCATAATCTATTTCCCTTTCCTAATTAATCCCTTTGTCCTCCTCTGCTGGACTCTGCTGAATTTCTCCCAGTCCTCTGGTAGGCTGCATTTTCTGGCTAATTTGTATGCTTCATCTTTTGTTTTGATACTATTCCTGATTTCCCTTGTTATCCATGGATGACTCAGATACAATACAATACAATACAATACAATACAATTCAATTTATTGTCATTTGGACCCCTTGAGGTCCAAACGAAAAGCCGTTTCTGCAGCCATACATTACAAACAAATAGACCCAAGACACAACATATTTTACATAAACATCCATCACATTGCTGTGATGGAAGGCCAACAAAACTTTTCTCTCCACTGCACTCTCCCCCCCCCCCCCGATGTCAGAGTCAGAGTCAAAGTCAAAGCCCCCGGCGGGCGATGGCGAATTGTCCCGTGGCCATTTAAGCCACGCCGGGTGATGCAAGGTCGCACACCGGGTCTTGTTGTTAGAGCCCCCGGCGTGCGCTCGCAAACTCCCGCGGCCATTCCAAGCCGCGCGGGGCGGTGCTGTAGGCCCCGCTCCAGGTGCTCTTCAACCCCGCAACTCGGGCGGGAGAAGTCGCCGCTGCGGAAGCCCCGAAAAGCGGTCTCCCTCCAGGGACCCGCGGGCTCCCGGTGCCGTCCGCCAAACCCGCAGTTGCAGCCTCCGAACTCCGGCGGTCGGGCCGCAGCAGCGTCCACCACAGCTCCACCCGCTCTGGACTCGGCCAGCTCCGCGACGGTGAGGTGAGTAGTCAGCACCAGAGCCCCCGGTTTTCCTGTTGGAGGCCGCTCCTCGTTGCAGCCCCAACGACAACGGAGACCCGACAAAGAAAATGTCGGGTCTCCCGTGCAGGGAGAGATTTAAAAGTTACCCCCAACCCCCCCACACCACCCCCACCCCCCCACACACATACCCCAACAAAAAATAACAAAAAATACATTAAAACATAGACATAAAATAATAAAAACGCAGACGGACTGCAGAGGCCGCTGCAGACGAGAATCAGAGAGTGGTGGCTGTGTGGAATGAGCTTCCAGTGAAGGTGGTGGAGGCAGGTTCGTTTTTATCATTTAAAAATGAATTGGATAGTTATATGGACGGGAAAGGAATGGAGGGTTATGGTCTGAGCGCAGGTATATGGGACTAGGGGAGAATACGTGTTCGGCACGGACTAGAAGGGTCGCGATGGCCAGTTTCCGTGCTGTAATTGTTATATGGTTATATGATGAACTACCTTCCCTGATCTATTCTTTTGCCAAACGGGGATGGGTCTGAAGAAGGGTTTCGGCCCGAAACGTCACCTATTTCCTTCGCTCCATAGATGCTGCTGCACCCGCTGAGTTTCTCCAGCATTTTTGTGTACCCAGGGATGAACAATTGTTGTAGTTCATCCATGCAGCTTTTAAATGCCTTCCATTGCCTGTCCACCGTCAACCCTTTAAGAATCAATTGCCAGTCTATCTTGGCCAATTCACGTCTCATACCCTCAAAGTTACCTTTCCTTAAGTTCAGAACCCTTGTTTCTGAATTAATTATGTAACTCTCCACCCTAATGAAGAACTCATCCATATTATGGTCAAACTTGCCCAAGGGGCCACACACAACATGACTGCTAACTAACTCAATTAGAGTAATTCCTCATTACTCAATACCCATTCTAGAATAGCCTGCTCTCTCGTTGGTTTCTCTACATTTTAGTTTTGAAAACTATCCCGCATACATTCCAAGAAATCCTCTTCCCTGCCAATTTGATTCACCCAATCTACATGTAGATTGAAGTCACCCATTATAACTGTTTTACCTTCGTTGCAAGCATTTCAAATTTCCTGTTTGATGCCATCCCCAACTCCACAACGACTGTTAGGTGGCCTGTACATAACTCCCAATAGCGTTTTCTGCCCCTTGGTGTTTCGCAGCTCTACCCATATCGATTCCACATCCTCCAAGCTTATGTTCTTCCCTTCTATTGCGTTAATCTCCTCTGTAACCAGCAACGCTACCCCACCTCATTTTCCTTTCAGTCTATTCCTCCTGAATATTGAATATCCCTCGATTTTCACCTCCCAGCCTTGGTATCACCCGTTTCCGTCTCCGTCTGCGCTGAGGCCTAATGGCGGAGCTGGCGGCCTCGGGGCTGTGGCGGCGACCCGACTCGGGTCTGTGGTGGCGTTCCGGCGGCGGCGGCCACTCGACTTCGGGGCTGTGGCGGCGTCCGGCGGCGGCGACCCGACTTCGGAGGCTCGGCCGCAGACCCAGTGGACGACATCGTTGGGAGCTCGCAGATCACAGGTTGGTGACTTGTTTTTCCGGAACTCCCGCAACAAAAGCTTCGTCCTCAAGACTGGAGGGCGGCAGTTTCGGCAGATTCGACCACCCCGGGCCGCGGAGTGTGAACCGGCCTGTTCGCGGAGCTCGGATTCAGCCGCGGGACTGACTTACTTACCATCACCCGGCGGGGTCACAACATCTGAAGCCTGGATCGCCTCAGGGCAGAGAGAGATCAAGGAGGGAAGAGACAAAGACTTTAAGACTTTTGCCTTCCATCACAGTGAGGAGGTGCCTGGTGAACTCACTGTGATGGATGTTAAATTTGAGCTTATTGTGTGTTTCTGCTATTTTTATTATATGTTTGACTGCAACACACGAAATGTCGTTCAGACCGAAAGGTCTGAATGACAATAAAGGATACTTTGACTTTTGACTTTTGAGATGAGGAATTTCTTGAGCTGGAGAGTAGTGAATCTGTGGGATTCATTGCCGCAGACGCCTGTCATTAGGTATTTATAAGGCGGAGATTTACATATTCTTCATTCGTACGGATGTCAGGGTTATCGGGAGAAGGCAGGAGAATGGGGTAGAGAGGGAGAGATAGATCAGCCATGATTGAGTCCAAGAAACAAAATTATCGTCTGTAACCAGACTGAAGAAGGGTCTCGACCCGAAAAGTCACCCATTCCTTCTCTCCAGAGATGCTGCCCGTCCCGCTGAGCTACTCCAGCTTTTTGTGTCTAACCATGATTGAATGACGGAGTAGACTAGATGGGCCGACTGGCCTAATTCTGCTGCTCCAAGCATGACCATCCCCACGGCAGACCCGTCTCGGCCCGGTGATGTATAAACACAGGGCGTCATTGGGCAGCTGCGTCTGCAGGAACCCCTTCACTGATGAGCGGGGACCCGGTTGACAAACGGCGCCACTCTCGCCGGGGTTTCACGGTGGAGCAGCGGTACAGTCGTTGCCCTAGAAGCTGTAAATGCAGCGCTGGAGACCCGGGTTCGATCCCGACTACGGGCGCTGCCTGTACATAGAAGAGCACTTAATTGAAGCATTTATCATAGCAGCAGTCAGCTATTTCACGCAGTCAGACATCAGCTTTTTTTTAGCCTCACGTGATTGTTAGCCATTTAGCAGCACTTAATTAAATCATTTATCTAGTAATCAAGACACTAAACAAGTTACTTATTTCTACTTCTGCATCTTTGTATTGTTAATAAATACATTTGAATCTTTGTACTAAACTTATAAACTAATATGTAACATTATAATATGGTGTGTGTAACCTTGGCTGTAGTTAAAACATAATGGTGGAAAAGTAGACATACTTGGGAGATTAGTAACGGTTTGGAAGTTAAGGGCGGCAATAGAGAAGAGATACGAGGGGAAATGTAAAGTTTAATAAGACTGAACCAAGGTCGGAAGGTAATGGTGGCGAGACAGAGAATAGTCGAATCAAAGATAGATTGATGCGAGAGGAGTACAACATGCAAGATAATGTAGAGAAGATATGGCTGAAAAACTGTAATAAAAAGCTGCCTGTTTCTGTAATCGGAGAGCAATGAGAGAACGGACAGGTGGTGCCATCTCTGAATGTTCCAGCCGATGTTTGCAAATAAAGGTTTTCGTCTTCTTGAAGAATTATCCGTGTCTGTGTCATCTTATCCAACCCTGAGTCCCCAAACCACGACAACATTGGCACTGCGAGCAGGGTCGGTCAGAGACCGTTAATTAAAAGACAAACAGCCCAGGGCGCTTCCCACCCTCTCTGTGGCTCATAGGGACAACAGGAAAAAGGGTGGCCACCCATCAAAATTATGCGGTTTTCCAAGTTAGGTCTTTGGTTTTTGGAGCGCAGAAGGTTCAGGGGGGACTTGATAGAGGTCTTTAAAATGATGAGAGGGATAGACAGAGTTGACGTGGATAAGCTTTTCCCATTGAGAGTAGGGAAGTTTCAAAGAAGAGGATATGATTTGAGAATTAAGGGACAGAAAAGGGACCCTGCGACCGACCTCGAGGGTCCGGAGGTAGAGCCAGCCAGGACTCACCAACGCGAGGCTGGCCGTCTTCGAGCTGTGGCGACGTCCGGGTAGCGGCACGACTCGGCGCTCCGGTGAGGGCGGACGGCGCGGGGCTGAGACACTCCTGTGCGGCCGGCACGGCTACCGGCTGGAAGGTGCCCCGTGTGAGCAGCCCGGTGCGGGGCTGAGACGCTGCCGTGTGGGCGGACCGGCTCCCGGCTGGAAGGTGCTTCCGTGGGGGCAGCCCGGTGCGGGGCTGAGACGCTGCCTTGTGGGCGGCCCGGAGCGGAGCGGAGCGGAGCGGAGACGGTGCTACGGCGGCTGAGGCGGCGTTCTGGCGGCGGCGACCTGGATCCGGGGCTCGGCCGCGGGCCAATGGAGGACAATGTCGGGAGCTCGCAGGTCACAGGCTGGTGCCTGTTTTCCGGAGCACCCGTTGTAACATCTGCGGGCAGCTTCGACCACCCCCCGGGCCGCGGAGCTTGAACCGTGGGACTGATGCCATCGCCCGGTGGGGTATCGCCTCGGCGCAGAGGGAGAAGAGGAGGGAAGAGACAGTAACTCTAAGACTTTTGCCTCCATCACAGTGAGGAGGTGTTTGGTGAACTCACTGTGGTGGATGTTAATTTGTGTTTATTGTGTTTTGTTATTATTACATGTATGGCTGCAGGCAACAGCATTTCGTTCAGACCGAAAGGTCTGAATGACAAATAAAGGATTCAATTCAATTCAATTCGATTCAATTCAATTCAGAAGTTTAGGGGTAACATGAGGGGAACTTCTTTACTCAGAGAGTGGTAGCTGTGTGGAATAAGCTTGAAGTGGAAGTGGAGGAGGCAGGTTCGATATTATCATTTAAAAATGAATTGGATAGATATATGGACGGGAAATGAATGGAGGGTTATGGCAGATGGGACTAGGTGAGAATAAGTATTCGGTACGGCCTAGAAGGGCCGAGATGGCCTGTTTCCGTGCTGTAATTGTTATATGGTTATATGATGTACATGGATCCACAGATCCCGTTGTACTTCCCATTTTCCCAACTTGACACCATTTAGATAGTTATCTGCCTTCCTGTTTTTGCTACCAAAGTTGATAACCTCACATTTATCCGCATTAAACTTCATCTGCCATGCATCTGCCCACTCCCCGAACCTGTCCAAGTCACCCTGCATCCTCATAGCATCCTCCTCACGGTTCACACTGGCACCCAGCTTTGTGCATTTGCAAATTTGCTGATGTTACTTTGAATCCCTTCATCCAAATCATTGATGCCGGGCCAATAGTATTGTTCTTGGGCATGTGAGACGGTGGCATCGGCTCCGGGATGCCCCATGTGGGCAGCGTTGTAGTACAAGTCGTATAGGGAGGCAGGGGCGACCACCTTGTGACCCTTGATGATGGAATCGTCCCGGAGCACAAACTCGTCGCGGACCAGAAAGAAAGGGTGGACACCCGCAGGCAGTGAGGTGCGTCTGCTGGGCCACCCCCGCTGGATGACAGCTGCGAGCTGTTGCAGGTCGGGGTCGTTGGCGGAGTGCTCAACCAGGCACTGCAGCTCCTTAGAGGGAACAAAGTTGACATTGAGTACCTGCAGATCCTCCTGCTCGTAGTGATGTCTGTCACAGGAGGACCGGGGGGCCCGGGCCAGCGCGTCGGCCACATGCATCTCGGTGCCCCTCTTGTACACGATCAGAAAGTCGAACCGCTGGAGCTGTAGCATCATGCGCTGGAGTCTAGCTGGAGCGATATGGATAGGCTTATTGAGGATGGTCACCAAGGGTTGATGATCCGTCTCGACGGTGAACCTGGTGCCGAAAAGGAAGTCCTTGAACTTGGAGCAGGCGAATACAACCGCAAGAAGCTCCTTCTCGATTTGTGCATAGCGCTGCTCAGTGTCTGTCATGGTACGCGAGGCATAAGAAATGGGCTGCAGCGAGCCGTCAACATGGAGTTGCAGGCAGGCAGAACCGAGTCCGAAGCGGGAAGCATCACACGTAACTACAATTGGACGTTGCAGATCGAAAAACCTGAGAGTCGGTGTGCTAATCAGCTTTGTTTTGAGAAGGTCGAAAGCCTGCTGGTGTTGGGGAAACCAGGACCAGGCAATGTCTTTTTTCGTCAGTTGCCTCAGGGGTGCGCTCAACTCGCTGAGGTCGGGGATGAACTTTCCCAATAGTTGACCATGCCCAGGAAACGCTGCAGGCTGGTCACGTCGGTCGGGGCAGGCAGCTCGGAGATAGCGTTGGTCTTCTTACAGAAATTACAAGCTTTACCAAATACTGGGCACTGCGACTGCATAGAGTGGATATAATTGCAGTTGGGGCACTTCTTGACAAGAGGGACCCGAGCGGCATAAGTCAGCCGCGGTGCAGGGCGAACGTTGTCTTGCTTGCGACGGGGCATAGCAACACCAGTCAGATTAATAGCCCGATTGTCAGATCCCCTCTGCCCATGTAGCGGGGCAACCACCTCAGCTATTCGGCATGCATGCATAGCCTCAGTCAGGGTGAGATCCGGTCTTATATCACATCCTCTGGTTCTCCCTTATCCACTCTACTAGTTACATCCTCGAAAAATTCTGTAAGATTCGTCAGACATGATTTACCTTTCATAAATCCATGCTCACTTTGTCCAATGATTTCACCACTTTCCAAATGTGCTGCTATCCCATCTTTAATAACTGACTCTCGCAGTTTCCCCACTACCGATGTCAGAGTAACTGGCCTGTAATTCCCCGTTTTCGCTCTCCCTTCATTTTATAAAATCGTGCTTACATTAGCTACCCTCCAATCCTCAGGAACTTCTCCAGAATCTAATGAGTTTTGAAAAATTATCACTAATGCATCCACTATTTCTGTGGCTACTTCCTTAAGTACTCTGGGTTGCAGCCTATCTCACACTGGGGATTTATCGGCCTTTAATCCATTCAATTTACCTAACACTATTTTCCGGCAAACCTGGATTTCACTCAGTTCCTCCATCTCATTTGACCCGCGGTCCCCTGCTATTTCCGGCAGATTATTTATGTCTTCCTTACTGAAGACAGAATCAAGGTAGTTTATTCAATTGGTCTGCCATGTCCTTGTTCTCCATGATCAATTCACCCGTTTCTGACTGCAAGGGACCTTCATTTGTTTTAACTAATCTTTTTTTCCTCACATATCTATAACAACATTTGCAGGCAGTTTTTATGTTCCCTGCCAGTTTTCTTTCATAATCTTTTTTCCCTTTCCTAATTAAGCCCTTTGTCCTCCTCTGCTGGATTCGGAATTTCTCCCAGTCCTATGGTAGGCTGCTTTTTCTGGCTAATTTTTATGCTTCATCTTTTGTTTTGATACTATCCCTGATTTCCCTTGTTATCCACGGATGCACTACCTTCCTTGATTTATTCTTTTGCCAAACTGGGATGAACAATTGTTGTAGTTCATCCATGCAGTCTTTAAATGCCTTCCATTGCATATTCACCGTCAACCCTTTAAGAATCAAATGCCAGTCTATCTTAGCCAATTCACGTCTCATACCTTTCTTTAAGTTCAGGACCCTTGTTTCTGAATTAATTATGCCACTCTCCATCCTAAAGAAGAAGTCATCCATATTATGGTCACTCTTGCCCAAGGGGGCACGTACAACAAGACTGCTAACTAACCCTCCCTCATTACTCAATGCCCAATCTAGAATAGCCTGCTCTCACGTTGGTTCCTCTACATGTTGGCACTGTATATTGATTTTAGATAAAAACTCTATCACTTACGGCTGTAATTTTTTTGGTCATCTTGCTGAGCTCCCCTCCGCTCATCAGGTGCAGAGGATTCTTCCCATCAATGAAACATAAAAGTATTATTAATGTTAAAAAATATTGAGAATCTTTCTCCTGTCAATCATGCCATGAAGGCAACGCCCCTTCCGGTGGGAGAGGGATGGATTATAAATCCGGAAGTGTGGGTGTGGCTCAGTCTCTGCAAGATGGGGGAGGGAGATGTCACGACTCACCATCTTTAGTGGCCTTGCGCCCTGCTTGAAATGGTATGAACCTGCACTTGAATTTTGTGACCTTGCGCCCTGCTTGAAATGATATGAACCTGCATTTGAATTTGGTGGCCTTGGACCCTGCTTGAAACGATAGGAAACTACACTAATATGGTGGCCTGGCACCCTGCTTGAAATGGAATGTCAAGGAATAGCCGTGAGTCAACTGCCAGCCCACCATCCGTGAGTGAGTGAGCTGCCAGCACACCAGGGTTGAGTGACTGAGCCGCCAGACCAAGGCTCCATTCGGCCTACAATGTCCATCTAGCCCTGGGATCTAACGGGTCCAACTTAGTCTAGTATTAGTTTTAAATAGTGTATTAAATACAAGTTTAGTTTCTGCGCTGTATCACTAAATTCAACTAGTGTGTCAACGGTCGATTACTGGACGATAGTTCCACTCGCTGGGCCGAAGGGCCAGTTTTTGCGCTGTATCTCTGAAGTAAAATGGGAAAAAGTGAAGCATGAAGAGGAGGGTGGGAGTTTGGTGCCTGTTTCAAGATGACAGACCTTTGCCTCCTGTCTGGGGAGAAAGAGAGTGGGGGGAGAGAGAGTGGAGAGAGAGAGAGGGAGATCTAGAGGGAGAGAGATGGGAGAGAGAAAGAGGGAGAGAGATAGAGAAAGGGGAGAGAGAGAGAGGAGAGAGACAGGGAGAGTGGTGGGAGAGAGAGGGGTACAGAGAGACGTACAGTAAAAGAGGGAAGAGACAGGGGGATAGAGAGTTGGGGGGAGATAGAGAGGGGGAGTGAGCGAGAGGGGTAGATAGAGGGGGTAGTGTATGGCTGGTTGACGCGGACTCGGATAGCTGAAGGGCCTGTTTCCACGCGGTATCTCTGAAGTAAAAAGGGAAAAAGTTAATCAGGGAGAGGAGGACGAGAGTTTCGGCCCTGTTTTAAGATGACCGACTTTTGCCTCCTGTTTCCAGCGGAGGGAGGGAAAGTGGCCATTTCAGTAGACAATAGACAATAGCCTAAAGGCAACATGCTCAGGAATAGGTCATCTGGCCCTTCGAGCCAGCACCGGCATTTAATTTGATCATGGCTAATCATGCATAATTAGTACCCTGTGCTGTTCATCCACAATCAATACACCGTTTACGCCCCGAATCCACAAAAAATCCCAAATCCTCTCCCATATCCAGAGTCCCCTTCATGGTCAACATCTACACTGGATTGCTGGTGGTGTTTAAGATCATGAGAGGGGGGCGAGAGAAAATGGGGAACGAGATAGAGGCGGAGAGAGAGAGAATGGTCAGGAGGGGAGAAATAGTGGAGAGAAATATAGAGGGGGAGAGAGGGGAGAGAAAAAGTGAGCAGAAGGAAAGAGAAAGAGAGAGAGGGGGTAGAGCTATATGGCGATATAGAGATGGGGATAGCGGGTCTCAAATGTTAGTTTAGTTTAATCTATATTATTAAAGGTCTGATCTTGAACATTTCCTATTTTTCTGCATATTAATTTTAGAAAAATCGCTGTCATTTTCGGCTGTGATTTTTGGCCACCTCACTCAGAGTCCCCGTCTGCTGCGCAGGACAAGAGGTTTTCGATGAAAAATAAAAGAGTTATTAGTGTTTAAAAAATGTTGAGATTCTCTCACCTGCAGGCCACGCCCCTTCCGGGGGGTCTATAAAATCCGGAAGTGTTGAGTCCCTCAGTCAGTCTCTGCAAGATGGAGGAAGCGAGAGGGTCACGTCTCTCAATTTGAGGTGAGAATAACACTGAACACATGTCAACTAAACTGTGAGTGTGGTTTTACAGACCTTAAGTGCAATTAATGTAGTTTGAAAATGTGGTTGGTTTCAAATAAAGCACAGCAAATGGTTGGTGGTGGTTGGTTTGAAATAAACACAGCAAATGGTTGGAGGTTTAAAGAGACAACTTCCTGTTTGCACTGTATATTGATTTTAGGTAAAACGCTACCACTTACGGCTGTGATTTTTTTGGTCATCTTGCTCTGCCCCCCTCCGCTCATCAGGTGCAGAGGATTCTTCCCATCAATGAAAAATAAAATTATTATTAGTGTTTAAAATATGTTGTGAAACTCTCTCCTGTCAATCACGCCATGAAGGCCACGCACCTTCCGGTGGGAGGGGGAGGGATTATAAACCCGGAAGTGTGGGTGTGGCTTGACTCTGCACGATGGGGAGGGAGACGTCACGACTCTGTCTGAGCTATGAATCAACTGAACACACTGAATGTCTACTGAACAATGAGTGTGGTTTTTTGTGGTGTTTTATGTGGTGTTATGGTGGTTTTATGGTGGATTCACCCTGCTTGAAATGGTATGAAACTGCATTTGAATGTGGTGGCCTTGCACCCTGCATGAAATGGTATGAAACTGCATTTGAATGTGGTGGCCTTGCACCCTGCATGAAATGGTATTAAACTGCATTTGAATTTGGTGGCTGCACCCTGCTTGAAATGGTATGACACTGCACTTGAATTTTGGGGGCCGTGCACCCTGCTTGAAGTGGTATGAAACTGCACTTGAATTTGTGGCCTTCAAACCTGCTTGAAGTGGCATGAAACTGCACTTGAATTTGGTGGCCTTGCACCCTGCTTGAAATGGTACGAAACTGCACTTGACTTTGGTGGCCTTGCACCCTGCTTGAAGTGGCGTGAAACGGCACTTGAATTGGGTGGCCTTGCACCCATCTTGAAACAGCATGAAACTGCACTTTAATTTGGTTGCCTTGCACCCTGCTTGAAGTGTCATGAAACTGCACTTGAATTTGGTAGCCTTGCACCCTGCCTGAAATGGAATTTCAAAGAATAGCCGTGTGTCAACTGCCAGCCCACCAACCTGCAGGCACATCAGGCTTGAGTGACTGAGCTGCCATTACAAGAATCCATTTGGCCCACAATGTCCATACTAGCACTCTGGAAACCAGTCCCTTCAGCCCACAACACCCAAATTAGCGCTCCAGAAAGCCGCCCCCCACTGACCACCAATTTTGGAATTGGTGGAGAGGTGGAATATTGCGTTGGGGGACCAGCCCTCCCGAATGAACATGGGACCCAACGGGTCCAACTTACTCTAGTATATTATTGTAAACGTGTTCTTATAAAGTGGAGGCGGGACAGAAATGGGGGGTGGGGGGGGGGGGGGAGAAGGGATAGAGAGAGAGAGGAAGGAGAGAGAGGGTGGAGAGGTAGAGGGAGAAAGGAAGGGTAAGGAAAGTGAGGAGGTAGCACATATGAGTTTAATTTTTGTAATTTTATTATAAAGGGGAGGAGGGGAGATTATATCAAATATTAGTTTGATTTATTATTGTACATTTATTGTAAGATTCGTTTATTCCGTCAAAAGAGAGGAGAAGGTTGGGGAGGGGAAGAGAGAGGGAGAAAGTGTGGGGTAGAGAGACTGGTGAAGGGAGAGAGATTGGGGGGGGGGGGAGGGACAGAAAGAGAGTGAGAGGGAGAGAGAGAGGGTGAGAAAGAGAGAGGGGGGGCAGAGAGAGGGCGTGAGAGAAGGGAGAGAGATGAGAGACGATGGGAGAGAGAGGAGAGTGGTTGAGTGGGGGAGAGAGAGGGTGGAGGAGGTAATAAAATATGTGTTTAGTTTAATGCATTGTTGTAAAAGTATTCTTATGAAGTGGAGGGGGGGGGGCAGAGGGCAAGGAAGGGTAGGGAGAGAGAGGGTGTTACAAATATTAGTTAAATTTGTTGTACATTTATTTTATAAAATGGGGGAAAGTATTTTTGGATACTAGTTTAGTTTATTATTGTAATGTATTATAACAAAGTCGAGAGGGGGACATGGGGAGAGTGAGGGGGGATGTTAATTTTCAGGTTAACAGTTTAAAGAGAGAGGCTGGGGTGAGATGGGGAAGAGAGAAGGTAAAGAGAGCAGGGGAGAGAGGGGGAGGGAGAGAGACAGGAGGGAGAGATTGGGAGAGGTGGAGGTGAGCGAGAGAGTGGAGAAAGAGAGAGAGTTGGGGAGAGAGGAGGGGGAGAGGAGAGCGTTGAGGGAGAGGTGGAGGGAGAGAGGGGGAGATACGGAGAGAGAGGGGTGAGAAATAGGGAGAGAGAGAGGGGAAGAAAGAGGGTTAGAGAAAAGGGAGAGAGAGTGGGGGTTAGGGGGGAGAGGCCGGGAAAGAGCGAGGGGAGAGGGAGATGGGGAGAGAGAGTGCAGAGAGAGAGATAGGGGAGAGAGAGAGTGAAGCGAAAGAGAGAGTGAAGAGAATGAGGGATGAGAAACAGGGGAGAGAGAGATGGAGGGGGGATAGTGGGGGGGGGGGGTTCAAGAGGGTACGAGAGAGAGGGGCGAGAGAGAGGGGAATGAGAGAGAGAGGGGAGATAAACGGGGAGAGAAATATGAGTTGAGAGAGGGGGAGAGGGGAGAAAGAGAAAGATGGGAGAGAGAGGGCGGGCAGAGCAGAGGGGGGATGTGAGAGAGAGAGGGGAGGAGGAGAGAGAGAGAGGGAGATCGGAGAGAGGAAGCGTGAGAGAGGGGTTAGAGAGAGAGAGAGGGAATTAGAGAGAGGGAGACTCACCGAGATAGATTCAATAACAGTAACAGGATGGGCCGTGTGAACAGTGGGTTGTTTTTCTATACCGAGAGGGGAGGTGTTAGTGTGCAAGAAACTATTACTCTTAAGAATATACTTTCGGAGCAATGGAAGCCTGTTCTGAGCTAACGTCTTAACGGGGAGGGGGGGGGGGGGGGTTACAGACACGGGCACGAGGCCATTTTGTCAAACTCCGAACAAGAGTTTTAAAACATCCCCTTAGTTTCCATCACCTCCAATAATTCGCCGTTCCCCGGGATTATCGCGTGGTCGTCACTGCCATTCCAACCTCTTCCCTCAGCCCAACAGCCCGGAAATAGTCCAACTTGCCCAACCGGCTTCGATCCTGACCATGGCTGTCCGGGACTGACGCATGGAAGATCCGGCGGCGAATGTCAGGAGCCGGAGCCCGCAGCGGAGAGACGGCGGCCGCCTCTGGGGGCGCTCATGGCACGGATTTATCAATGAGTCGAAGCACTGAGGAGAGCGGATATTTCACCGCGCTCATCAGCCGCGCCCTGAACTTGGACTGGGTCACCGCATAAATAAATGTGTTCGTGCAGCAGCTGAGATTTCTCAGCAAATAACCGAAGTTGTTAACGATATAATCAGAATCATTCCAATCATTTCCAATTCCTGTGATCTGATAATAGACGAAAAATACTACAAATATCAGCCACAGGAGGATGAAGCTGCCGGATATGGTAAAGAGTAAAACAACAGACCTCCGCCTGCTCACCATCTCCGGGTCACTGCGGTTCTCCCCATTGCTCTCACCCCTCAGCCCCTTACGGACCCGACTGGCCACTAAAATGTGCCGGACTGTCAGAGCGTTGAGCAGCAGGATTACAGCGAAAGGGAGTAAGGGAGTTGAAACCGCGTCGAGCCAGTCAAATGCCACCCACCCGGGGTCAGTGTAATAAATGTCCATCGTTACACAGCCCCACGGGACATTGTCGATGATATATCTGGGTTCCCGTGTGAAGTAGCGGGGAACGTTTTTCAGACTGAACAGAACGCCGACTGTTGCGAGAACCGCAGCTGCAGTTTTCCCGGTGCAATATTTTGTTTTCCGCTTCTGGCAACAAATGGCGACAAACCGATCAAAGGCGAAAGTGACGGTGAACCAGACAGAACAGTCTGCAGTTGCAAACTGCAGTACAGCGTTAACACTGCACACAGGGTAGATGGACAGGAAACTCCAATAAAAGTAATGATATTTGATCTGATAAAAAACGACCTCGGTGATAATGACCAGTAGATCGGCCGCTGCCATGGCCACCAGGTAGCGAGTCGTGCAGGTGGAGAGGCCGCACTTTCCCCGGGACAGGATCACAATCGCCACTAAATTCACTGCGGAAAGAGAAGGGTACGGACACTTGGCATTACTAAACACGTTCTCTGGGGCTGAACACCGGCTCGATTTTAAGCTAAAGATCAGGAGTGTTGGAGTCGGTTCGCGTCTGCAAGTTTAATAGCAGAAACATAGAGAATATATAAATTAGGCGCACGAAGGGGGCATTCGGCCCTTCGAGACAGCATTCGTTGTGATCATGGCTAATCGTCCCCAATAAATAACCCGTGCCTGCCTTCTCCCCGTATTCTTTGTTTCCACTAGCCCATGGAGCTCTATCTAACCCTCTCTTAAATCCATCCAGTGACTTGGCGTCCACTGCCCTCTGTGGCTGGGAATTCCACAAATTCACAACTCTCTGGGTGAAAATGTTGTGTTTTTAACCTCAGCCTTAAATGGCCTCCCCTTTATTCTAAGAATGTGGCCCCTGGTTCTGGACTTACCCAACTTTGGGAACATTTTTCCTGCATCTAGCTTGTCCAGTCCTTTTACAATTTTATATGTTTCTATAAGATATCCCATCATCCTTCTAAACTCCAGTGGATACAAGCCAAGTCTTTTCTATCTTTCCTGATATGACAGTCCCCTAGTCTCGCCATCCCAAGGATCAATCTCGTGAACCTACACTGCACTGCCTCAATCACAAGGATGTCCTTCCTCAAATTAGGAGACCAAAACTGCACACAATACTCCAGATGTGGTCTCACCAGACCCCTATACAACTGCAGGAGAACCTCTTTATTCCTATACTGAAATCCTCTTGTTATGAAGGCCAACATTCCATTAGCTTTCTTCACTGCCTGCTGTATCTGCACGCTAACTTTCAGTGACCAGTGTACAAGGACACCCAGGTCTCGCTGCACCTCCCCCTTGCTTAACCTAACCCCATTGAGATAATAATCTGCCCCTTTGTTTTTGCCGCCAAAGTGGATGACCTCACATTTATCTATATTATTCTGCATCTGCCACGCATCTGCCCACTCACTCAACCTGTCCAGGTCACACTGCAACCTCCTAACATTGTCTTCACAGTCCGCAATGTCACCCAGCTTTGTTTCATCCGCAAACTTGCTAGTGTTGGTCCAAATTCCCTCTTCCATATCATTAATATATATGGTAAACAGTTGCGCCCCCAACACCGAGCCTTGCGGCACTGCACTCGCCACTGCCTGCCATTCTTAAAATGACCCGTTCACTCCTGCTCTTTGCTTCCTGTCTGCCAACCAATTTTCTATCCATATCAACACCAGACCCCCAATACCATTTGCTATAATTTTAGTCACCAGTTTCCCGTGTGGGACCTTATTAAAGGTTTTCTGAAAGTTTAGATACACTACATCCACTGGCTCCCCTTCATCATTTTTACTTGTCACACCCTCCGAAAATTCCAGAATATTAGTCAAGTATGATTTCCATTTCATAAATCCATGTTGACTTGGACTAATCCTTGTACTGCTATCCAAATGCCCCATTATTACCTCTTTAATAATTGACTCCACCATCGTTCCCACCACTGAAGTTTGGCTAACTGGTCTGTAATTTCCTCCTATCTTGAAAGGTGGGATAACATTAGCTATCCTCCAATTCACAGAACTGATCCTGAATCTATTGAAGATGGGAAAATGATCACCAATGCGTCCACTATTTCTAGAGCCACCTCCCAGAGGACCATGGGATGCAGACCATCCGGTCTAGGGGATTTATCATCCTTCAGTCCCATTAGCCTACGCAATACTACCTCTCGCCTAATGAACATTTATTTCAATTCCTCTACACTCTTAGATCCTCTGTCTTCCAGTACATCTGAGAGATTGTTTGTGTCTTCCTTAGTGAAGACAGATCCGAAGTACCTGTTCAACTCTTCTGAAATGTCGTTGCTCCCCATAATAATTTCACCCGTGTCTGCCTTCAAGGGACCCACATTTGACTTTGCTACTCTTTTCCCCTTAACAGATCTAAAGAAGCTTTTACTGCCCTTCTTTATATTCCTGGCCAGCTTGCCTTCGTACTTCATCTTTTCAGCCCATATTGTTTTGTTTCCTATGAAAGCTTCCCAATCCTCTGGATTCCGGCTACTCTTTGCTTTGTTATAAATCTTTTATTTTAGTATTTTTTTTATGCCCTAACTTCGCTTGTAAGCCACGGTTGTCTCCTACTCCCCTTAGAACCTTCCTTCCTTTTTGGAATGAAATGACCCTGCGTCTTTCGGATTATGCCCAGAAATTCCTGCCTTTGCTGTTTTCACCGTCATTCCTACAAAGATCCCTTTCCAGTCTACCTTGGCCAGCTCCCCTCTCATGCCTTCATAGTCCCTTTTGTTCAACTGCAGCACTGACACTTCCGATTTAACCTTCTCCTTCTCAAATTGCAGATCTAATCATATTATGATCACTACTTCCTAGCGGTTCCTTTACCTCGAGTTCTCTTATCACTTCTGGTTCACTGGACACTAAATCCAGAATTGTCTTTTCTCCGGTCGGCTCCATTACAAACTGCTCTAAGAATCCATCTCGGAGGCACTCTAGAAACTCTTTCTTGGGGTCCTGAATCAACCTGATTCTCCCAGTCTACCTGCATATTGAAACCTCCCATCACCACAGCGGCATTACCTTTGTTACATGCCAGTTTTAACTTCTGCTGCAACTTACACCCTACATCCGGGTTACTATTTGGGGGTCTGTAAATCACACCAATTAGTGTCACTTGTCTTTACAATTCCTCAAATCAATCCACAGGGACTCTGCCTCGTTAGTCCCTATGTCTTCCTTCGCAAGGGATTGAATTTCATCCCTCACAAGGAGAGCCACTACCCTCCTCTGCCCACCTGTCTGTCCTTTCTATAGGATGTATAACCCTGAATATTATGTTCCCAGCCCGATGCTTCTGCAGCCACCTCTCAGTAATCCCCACAATGTCATATCTACCAACTGAGCCTCAAGCTCATCAACTTTACTTCTTATACTTCGCGCATTCACATACAATACTTATAATTCCTTACTCATTTCACCTTTCATATCGATCCCAATTACACTTGGCCATACTCTCCTATCCCTTTGTGAGCTTTCTACCGATAATTCGGGGGGTGATTAACTATTCCTTTACTTTCTTCCCCTTTAACTCCTGCGCAGTTGGCGATCGAATCACCCGCATCGAGTCGACCTATGCTCCCGCGATCGGGGTGATTGAAGCTCCTGCTGTTGGAGCTCCCGATGTCGATCCCTAAAAGGGAACGCCCGCTCCACGAGGCTGCAGTATGGACGGAGATACGGTACGGAAAAATGTCGCATCGCCGTCGAGGGAAGAGATAAAACGTTTACCCAAACCCCGCAACCACTCCCTCCGCCCCCACATAATACAACATCTAAAGATACACTAAAACACACAAGTAAAAACAGACTAAGAACAATAACAGAAGACAGGACAACACAGGCTGATTACGAGGCTGCCACGTACGGCGCCACCCAGTGGACCACAGCGTGATTTCAAAAATATTTTACTAAGAGGTCTGATATAGTTCACATATTCTTCAACAGTTGGGAAGCTTGTAACGTGATCTGAATCAAGTCAACAACGGTTAACACACTGAGTTATAAAACTTGAATTGTTCTGCTCACTTACCAGGGACTCCAACAGCAGCAATGGCCACGTACAAGAATTTCTCCACGTCGAAATATTCCCAAATCATTTGCCCCATTTTTGTGTCCAGCGGTGTGTCACCGTAAGCGTGCGGTAAATCTCGGAATGAAATGCTGGGGCAGAACTTTCCCTGACACTTTATGCAATTTTCCGTCTCCACAGGGACAGTGGCGTTTCATCAGATTGAATAAAAATAGAGTTTTCGAAATTATTCCCAAACAGATGACATCAGTCAAATGAAACCCCGCTGAGTGAGACAGGTTTTGATTTATTCAGGGAATTGAATGAGAAACTCCAAAGGCTCGGAATTGTGGGACACTGACGGTTGGAAATTGGGAGCGGCATTGTTCCAGAAAGTGGATATTTTTTCAAACTACATTAGCTCCAACTCTCTACCTCATAGACCATAGACGAGAGACAATATGTGCTGGATTAGGCCATTCGGCCCATTGAAACAGCACGGCCATTCAATGTGATCATGGCTGATCATCCACAATCAGTTCATGCCTTCTCCCCATATCTCCTGACTCAACTATCATTAAGAGCCCTATCATGTACTTTCTTAAAAGTATCCAGAGGACCGACCTCTGAGGCAAATCTTTCCACAGACTCTCAACTCTTGTGTGAAATAGTGTTTCCTCATTTCCGTTCTAAATGCCTTACCACTAATTCTTAACCAATGACACCTGGTTCTGGACTCCCCCAACATCGATAACATGTTTCCCTCCTCTAGCGTGTAAAAACCCTGAATAATCTTATATGTTTCAATAAGATACCCTCTCATCCTTCTAAACTCCAGAGTGTACAAGCCCAGTCACTCCATTTTCATCATATAACATTCCCGCCATCCCGGGAAATAACCTTGTAATCCAAGCTGCTCTCCCTGCAAAAGTTGTTTTAGATATGTGAAGAGAAAACGATTAGTTATAACAAATGTAGGTCCCTTGCAGTCAGAAACAGGTGAATTGATCATGGGGAACAAGGACATGGCAGACCAATTGAATAACTACTTTGGTTCTGTCTTCACTAAGGAAGGCATAAATAATCTGCCGGAAATAGCAGGGAACCGGGATTCAAATGAGGTGGAGGAACTGAGTGAAATCCAGGTTAGCCGGGAAGTGGTGTTGGGTAAATTGAATGGATTAAAGGCTGATAAATCCCCAGGGCCAGACAGGCTCCATCCCAGCGTACTTAAGGAAGTAGCCCCAGAAATAGTGGATGCATTAGTGACAATTTTTCAAAACTCTTTAGATTCTGGAGTAGTTCCTGAGGATTGGAGGGTAGCTAATGTAACCCCACTTTTTAAAAATGGAGGGAGAGAGAAAACGGGGAATTACAGACCAGTTAGTCTAACATCGGTAGTGGGGAAACTGCTAGAGTCAGTTATTAAAGATGGGATAGCTGCGCATTTGGAAAGTGGTGAAATAATTGGACAAAGTCAGCATGGATTTATGTGGATAGAGAACTGACTGGCAGACAGGAAGCAAAGTGTAGGAGTAAACGGGTCCTTTTCAGAATGCCAGGCAGTGACTAGTGGGATGCCGCAAGTTTCAGTGCTGGGACCCCAGCTATGTACAAAATATATTAATGATTTGGACGAGGGAAGTGAATGCAACATCTCCAAGTTTGCGGATGACACGAAGCTGGGGGGCAGTGTTAGCTGTGAAGAGGATGCTAGGAGGCTGCAAGGTGACTTGGATAGGCTGGGTGAGTGGGCAAATGCATGGCAGATGCAGTATTATGTGGATACATGTGAGATTCACTTTGGTGGCAAAAACAGGAAAGTAGATAATAATAATAATAATAATAATAATAATAATAATAATAATAATAATAATAATAATAATAATAATAATAATATATAATAATAATAATAATAATAATAATAATATAATAATAATAATAATAATAATAATAATAATATCTTTTATTGTCATTGCACGTCAGTGCAACGAGATTTGTGTGCAGCTCCACTGATGTACAAGAAAGGTAAATAAATACAATACATAAATAAGCAAGCTGAATTGATTGACGTGGCCATCTGAGGGAGACTGTCCAAAGGGGGTGGGATGGGGGGGGGGGGGCACTCATTAGGGCCGGTTCAGAGCCGCTATAGCTCTTGGGATAAAACTGTTCCTGAGTCTGGAGGTTCGGGCGTAGAAGCCTTGTAACGTCTGCCGGAGGGAAGTAGTTGAAACAGACCGTGGCAGGGGTGTGATGAGTCCTTATGGATGCTGAGGGCCTTCCTGAGGCACCGTGTGTGGTAGATGCCCTCCAAGGCTGGTAGCTCTGTCCCGATGATCCTCTGCGCTCTGTTGACGACGCGCTGAAGAGCTCTCCTCTCCGCCTCCGTGCAGCTAAGATACCACACTGAGATGCCATACGTTAGTATGCTCTCTGTGGTGCAGCGGTAGAACGTTGTCAGCAGCTGTTGGGGCAGACCAGTCTTTTTTAATGTCCTCAGGAAGAACAGTCGTTGCTGTGCCTTCTTGACCAGCGCGGCGGTGTTTGTGGACCATGTGAGGTCTTCTGAAATGTGAGTGCCCAGAAACTTAAAGCTGGACAGTCTCTCCACACTTACCCCGTAAATGGAGATTGGGGCGTATTCTCCAGAATGGGACCTCCTGAAGTCAATAATCAGCTCCTTGGTCTTTGAGGTGTTTAGTGCCAAGTTGTTATTGGCGCACCAGTCCGCCAGGTTCTGCACCTCCGCTCTGGAGTTTGTTTCATCACCGTTGGTGATCAGCCCAATCACTGTTGTGTCGTCTGCAAACTTCACGATGGTGTTGGTGTCGAATGCAGGGACACAGTCGTGAGTGAAGAGGGAGTAGAGCATGGGGCTTAGTACACAACCCTGTATCTGAATGGTGGCCGATTAGGAATAGCGGAGATGCAACGAGACCCGGGTGTCATGGTACACCAGTCATTGAAAATAAGCATGCATGTGCAGCAGGCAGTGAAGAAAGCGAATTGTATGTTAGCATTCATAGCAAAATAATTTGAGTATAGGAGCAGGGAGGTTCTACTGCAGTTGTACAGGGTCTTGGTGAGACCACACCTGGAGTATTGCGTACAGTTTTGGTCTCCTAATCTGAGGAAGGACATTATTGACGTAGAGGGAGTACTGAGCAGGTTCACCAGACTGATTCCTGGGATGTCAGGACTTTCATATGAAGAAAGACTGGATAGATTCGGCTTGTACTCGCTAGAATTTAGAAGATTGAGACTTATAGAAACTTACAAAATTCTTAAGGAGTTGGACTGGCTCGATGCCGGAAGATTGTTCCCAAAGTTGTGGAAATCCAAAACAAGGGGTCGCAGTTTAAGGATAAAGGGGAAATATTTTAGGACTGAGATGAGAAAAACATTTTTTACACAGAGAGTGATGAATCTCTGGAATTCTCTGCCACAGAATGTAGTTGTGGCCATTTCGTTGGCTATATTTAAGAGGGAGTTAGATGTGGCCCTTGTGGCTAAAGGGATCAGGATGTATGGAGAGAAGGCAGGTACAGGATACTGAGTTGGTTGATCAGCCATGATCATATTGAATGGCGGTGCAGGCTCGAAGGGCCGAATGGCCTACTCCTGCACATATTTTCTATGTTTCTTTGTATCTTTGAATGCGTTGGGGAGGGGATTTACAAGGAGCTGAGTGGGGGAAGTGGGGTGGTGAAGGGAGGAAGGGGGACTGAGTGGACTGGCACCACACTAGCCGTGAGTGGCTGCACTGCCAGCCCACCAGCTAGAAGTAAGTGAAATGTCATCGCACCAGCTGTAAGTGACTGAAGTGTCAGCCGACCAGCCATGATTTGGTGCGCTGCCAGCCCACCAGCCACGACTCACTGAACTGCAAATCCATTCAGTCCACAATTTCCATACTATCCCTCTGGAATCCAGTCCCTTCAGCGCAGAACAGCCATACTAGCGCTCCAGAGATCCATGGACGAAGGAGGATAGACTTTCCTCCCTCATTTCTGTGATCTGTAAAATAAGATGAACATTTCTGAAATTGATTGTCCACCCTATTCCCCTTCTATCGCACCTGTTTTAGGCAGGATTTCTAGCAGTTTTGAGCTGCCAGCTCGCCAGGCCTGAGTTACAGAGCTGCCAGCCTGCCAGGCCCGAGTAACTGAACTGCCAAGCCTAAGAGACTGATCTGCCAGACCTCAGCGAGTGAGCTGTTAGCCCAAGAATACATCCGGCCTACAATGTCCCTTTGGAAACCAGTCCATTCAGCCCACAACACCCATGCTGGTTCTCCAGAAAGCACCCGCCGCTGGCCAGCAATATTGGAATTGGTGGAGAGGTAGAATATTGCATTGAGGAACCACACCTCCCGTGTGAAGCTGGGACCCAATGGGTCCCACTTAGTCTAGTATACATTGAAGTCCTCTTCGAAGATGCGTCAACGCTTAGCGAGGTCGCCATCAAACACCAGCGGATCGGGCTTGCGAAACGTGGTAGCAATGGCGAAATAATAAACAGAAATGAAAAAAAAAACGAAAACAAACTTGAACCAAACTAGGCGAGGTAGGGGTCCAAACTTTCTGACCAGTTGGTAATGAGACCAACACACGGGAGTAGCTGCTCCTGACGTTTCGGGTGGAGACTGGAACTTCAAATAAGGGTTGGGGGGGGGGGGGTGGGGAGAAGAAAGGAAGAGGCGGAGACAGTGGGCTGTGGGAGAGCTGGGATGGGGAGGGGAAGGAGGGAGAAAGTAAGGACTACCTGAAATTGGAGATGTCAATGTTCATACTGCTGGGGTGTAAACTACCCAAGCGAAATATGAGGGACTGCTCCTCCAATTTGCGGTGGAACTCACTCTGGCCATGGAGGAGTCCCAGGACAGAAAGGTCGGATTCGGTATAAGAGGGGGAGTTGAGCCACCGGCAGATCAGGTTGGTTAATGCGAACTGAGCGGTGGTGTTGGGCGAAGCGATCGCCAATCCTGCGCTTGGTCTCACCGACGTCGAGCAGTTGGCACCCAGAACAGAGGATGCAATAGATTAAGTTGGAGGAGGTGCAGGTGAACCGCTGCCGCACCTGGAGAGACTGCTTGGGGCCTTGGACGGAGTCGAGGCGGGAGGTAAAGCGACAAGTGTAGCATTTCCTGCGTTTGCAAGGGAAAGTCCCAGGGGAGGGGTGGTTTGGGTGTTAAGGAACGAATTGACAGGAATTCCGGTGGCGGCATGGAGCTGTGAAAGGCGCAGCATTCATCTCCGCTTTCGACGAATGAACTAAACTGTTAAAAAATACGTTTTGGAAGACGGAGACATGTTCTCCATACCACGAAAGCATACAGCACTGCTATGAAATAAATGGAAACTGCGATGAAGGAAATGTCTGAAGAGATGAAGAGAATGAGAAAAGACCAAGAGAGTGTCTCGGGGCAACTGGTCATAATGAACGATAAATGGCCAGATTTTGAAGCCAGATCAAGACGGCAGAACTTAAGGATAGTTGGAGTGAGCGAGGGAAAGGAGACCGGAATGGATTCCCGGGAATTCACTACCAACTTACTTAAAAAAGTATTCAAGCTGTCTGATAAATCTAAAATAGATGTAGCACACCGGGTTCGAAGAGCTCAATCGAGGCCAGGAGCCCTCCAAGACAGATCATAGTGACATTTCATGACATCTCTGTTCTGGAAGACATTATGAAAACAATTCCACACGGATCGAATCTGATGTTTGAAGATGAAATTGTTAGATTTTTCAGAAATTACCCAACAGAAGTGGCTAAGAAACGGGATCTGTTTACAAAGACAAGATTGATCCTGAAAGGAATTTAGGACCTAAGATATGGCATAATGTACCCTGCAAAAATGAGGATTACCTGTAATAATTCAGAACGTGGCTTTATTGATCCAGAAGAAGCATACAAATATGCACAAGAATATAGTAGATCAATGGATAAGTTAAAAACAAAACGGCTATCAGGAGTGTTTAAGAAGGAACTGCAGATGGTGGAAAATCGAAGGTACATAAACATGCTGTAGAAACTCAGCGGGTGCAGCAGCAACTACGGAGCGAATGAAATAGGCAACGTTTCGGGCCGAGCCCCTACTTCACGACTATCAGGAGGTTGTTTGTCATAAATATCGGGAGAGGGGAAACTGAGAAAATATGACTTCTTAATTAACTGAAACTATACTGGAACTCGTTAAGATGGCGGAATACTACATGTGGCGAAGTCTAGACAGTGTATCTACCCTGGAATGTTAACCCAAGTTCGAACTCGCTCTTTGAATGAAAGACTCAAAAACAAAAGGGAGTCGCGGAACATGGAAAATAATTTAAAGGGAGTTGAAAGTAACAATTTACCAAAAAAGATCTTCATGATCGTATACTGACATAAATATCTGAACTAGCCTAGTTATATCAATCTAAAATTAAATAGTATAACCGAACAAAGATTCATTCCTCCGGGAGGGGGGGGGGGGTTATTGAAACATAGAAGCATAGAAAATAGGTGCAGGAGTTGGCCATTCGGCCCTTCGAGCCTGCACATCCATTCAATATGATCATGGCTGATCATCCAACTCAGTATCCTGTACTTGCCTTCTCTCCATACCCCCTGATCCCTTTAGCCACAAGGGCCACACCTAGCTCCCTCTTAAATATAGCCAATGAACTGGCCTCAATTACCTTCTCTGGCAGTTAATTCCACAGATTCACCACTCTCTGTTGAAAAAATGATTTTCTCATCTCGGTCGTAAAAGACTTCCCCCTTATCCTTAAGCTGTGACCCCTTGTTCTGGACTTCCCCAACATCGGAAATAAACTTCCGGCATCTAGCCTGTCCAACCTCTTAAGAATTTTGTAAGTTTCTATCAGATCACCCATCAATCGTCTAAATTCTAGCGAGTACAAGCCGAGTCTATCCAGTCTTTCTCCATGGCAGGAATCAGTCTGGTGAACATTCTCTGTATTCCCTCAATGGCAAGAATGTCTTTCCTCAGATTAGGACACCAAACTGTACGCAATACTCCAGGTGTTGTCTCACCAATACCCTGTACAACTGCAGTAGAACCTCCCTGCTCTTATATCAAATCCTTTTGCTATGAATGCCAACATACCATTCGCTTTCTTCACTACCTGCTGCACCTGCATGCCTACTTTCAATGACTGGTTTACCATGACACCTAGGTCTCGTTGCATCTCCCCTTTTCCTAATCAGCCACCTTTCAGATAATAGTCTACTTTCTTGTTTTTGCCACCAAAGTGGATAACCTCACATTTATCCACATGATACTGCATCTGCCATGCGTTTGCCCATTCACCCAAAGTATCCAAGTCACTTGCAGCCTCCTAGCACCCTCCTCACAGCTAACACTGCCCCTCAGCTTCGTGTCATCCGCAAACATGGAGATGTTGCATTCAATTCACTCATCCAGATAATTAATATATTGTAAATGTCTGGGGTTCCAGCACTGAGCCTTGCGGTACCCCACTTGTCACTGCTTGCCATTCTGAAAATGACCCGTTTACTCCTATTCTTTGCTTCCTGTCTGCCAGCCAGTTCTCTATCCACATCAATACCGAACCGCCAATACCGTGTGCTTTAAGTTTGCATACCAGTCTCTTATGTGGGACCTTGTCGAAAGTCTTTTGAAAGTCCAGATATAAAACATCCACTGGTTCTCCCTTATCCACTGTACTAGTTACATCCTGGAAAAATGTATCTTTATCTTAATTTATCAACGAATTTGTAGATCAGTGACTACATACATAGATATATGTTAATACCATACTAATATACTAAAACATGTATAACCGATTTGGGAATGTAAATCCTCGTTTTGTTTAATATAACCTAAGAATTACATTAGCGGGAAGGGAAGCGACTTAAACAACTGGCAATCGGCCAACAGCCAAGAGTGTAATTTTGGTTAACCCCATCCAACCGGTAGGTTTTTTATTTTAAGGCACTGGGTTATGATCGTGAAGTTTAGTACAATATATTTCATTATACAGTAACTACTTGTTTATTGGAGGACTTAAGTAGATTCACATGTTTGATGCTTCTCCATACACCATATGGTCTCGAACTGACCCTTCTTCCTTCCTATAATATTCGTTCAAGGGAGCGGAGCTTAATGTGAATTAACATCGACGGAAGTTCATAAGATTGTATCTACCACCATCGGTGGTTTCACTGTTGCAGCATCATGTTTTTTAAGATACTGTAATATCACTATTTTCATTTTTATTTCACTTTACAGTTTTTTGTTGTTTTCTTCTAGGCTACTTCCAGAAGGGATATACCAACAGAATCGAGTCGATGCAAGTACCCACCCAACATCTAGAAGCCCGAGGTATTGTGTTGCACCATATGACATAAAAGTACCAAAGTAATTTATAATGCAAGACAATGCGCAAAATAAAATAGGAGGAATCACGTTCTACAGCTGGAACATAAGGGGCATTAATGAGCCAATCAAAAGGGGTAAGATTCTTGCCCAATTAAAATCACTTAATGCCGATATAATTTTCTTACAGGAGTCACATTTGAAACCCCAAGCTAAGACAATGGCTGAAGGCAAATTGGATCGGTCAAACCTATCACTCCACATATATCTCTAAATCTGGAGGCGCGGGAATTATAATCCGCAAAGGCAGACCATTTAAACCAAATAATACAATAGTAGACAAAGGTGGAAGGCATGTTATAGTTACAGGAGAGATATACTCTACCTCATTCACTATGGTAAACATTTATGCGCCTAATTTTGATAACTCTCAATTTTTTAACAAAATCCTGAATATAATTTCCGAGTTTAGTTGTCAAAATGTGATAATCGGGGGAGACTTCAACTGCGTCCTGGGTCATTATCTGAATAAATCAGCACAACAAAAGAGGCTATATATAAAATCAAAATCCAGTGAACAGTGAAATATACATAAAAAACACAAATATAACAGACGTGTGGAGGATTGCAAACCCAGCTGGAAGGGAATATTACTTCTACTCAATGGTACACGCATTGATTGTTTCTTAGTGGACACGAAATTAATTCCATTTACAACTAAACTTAATACCACAATAGTATCATCTCGGATCACTCCCCGAAAAATCGTTCTGGAGGTTCAACCCTCAAATTTTAAACAACACGCAGGGCTGTACTTACCTAAAACAACAGATGGGATTTTTCTTTGAGACTAATGATACCCCAGGTATATCACACTCCTTACTATGGGATTGGTTTAAGGCATTTATAAGAGGATCGATAATTTCATATCAAGCTTTTCAAAATAAAAAGGATAAGACTGAACAATTGCAATTAGAAGAACAAATTAGACAATTGAATATAGATATTGCGAAATACCCAACTATAGATAAACTCAATAAGATAACAATACTGAAATTAAAACTGAACATAATTTTATCCGCAAGAGTTATCAGACTTTTTCAAATCACAAAACAGGAAAACTTCGAATTCGGGGATAAACCACATAAACTCTTGGTACGCCAACTGTAAACAGGGGAAAAGGAACATTTGATTACAAAAATTAAATCATATAAAGAGGAATTGATAACGTCACCAAAAGATATTAATAAAAAGTTCGCTCAATTTTATCAAAACTTTTATATATCCAAAACATCAACAGACAGTATTAAACTCACAAATTCTTTGGATAACTGCAACCTCCCAAAACTCAATTTGCAAGAACAAGAGGAATTAGGAGCTCAAGTTTCAATAAAAGAAATAGAAGAGACAATAAACTCATTGAAGAACGGTAAAACACCAGGACCGGATGGATTTAGCAATGAATTCTATAAAAGGTTTTGTGAAATAATCTCACCACGTTTACACAAACTTTACACATACGCGTTCAAAAACAGACATTACCAGAAACATTAGCGGAAACAACTATTACACTTATACCTAAAAAGGATAAAGATTTAGAAGATCCTGTTTCATATAGAGCTATTGCACTGTTAAATACAGATCAGAAAATACTAGCGAAAACTTTAGCAAGAAGATTAAGCAAATATGTTAGTAAATTAATAAATCCGGATCAAACGGGGTTTATACCCAGGAGATATTAAATAATCTGAGACGTCTTTTCAATATAATGCATTCACATAAAATGGAAGAAGAAGTGGTAGCAATTATTTCATTGGATGCAGAAAAAGCATTCGACCAAGTGGAATGGGAATACCTCTTTAAAGTATTGCAAACATTTCAAATGGGAGAACATTTAATCTCATGGATAAAATTATTATATGACAAGCCTACGGCTAGAATATTAATTAATAACATACTGTCTCCGAAATTTCAACTATCCAGGGGCAATAGACAGGGTTGTGCTTTATCACCTCTGCTATTTACTCTTGTGATCGAGCCCCTAGCAGAAAATATAGGAAAGCATCCGAATATCCACAGTTATAACACTAAACACTCCAATAATAAAATAACACTATACGCAGATGATGTACTATTATACATTACAAAATCGCAAATTAGCATACCTAACTTATTAAACTTAATATAGGAATTCGGTTCCTTCTCAGGATGTAGAATAAACTGGAACAAAAGCGAAATAATGAGGATGAAACCTCAAGAGCCGACACACCTTTCAAAATTCCCCTTTATAATTGCCACAGAAAAAAATAAATATCTGGAATTTCAAAAATTACTTGAAATACAACTTTATTTAATGCAAATTATTTGCCTTTACTTACCAAATTACACGCTCGGACCCAATTTTTGAAAATACTTCCGATGTCTTTATTAGGCAGAATAAATGGGGTATTACAGACCAGTTAGTCTAACATCGGTAGTGGGGAAACTGCTAGAGTCAGTTATTAAAGATGGGATAGCAGCACATTTGGAAAGTGGTGAAATCATTGGACAAAGTCAGCTTCGATTTACAAAAGGTAAATCATGTCTGACGAATCTTATAGAATTTTTCGAGGATGTAACTAGTAGCGTGGATAGGGGAGAACCAGTGGATGTGGTGTATCTGGACTTCCAGAAGGCTTTCGACAAGGTCCCACATAAGAGATTAGTATACAAACTTAAAGCACACGGCATTGGGGGTTCAGTATTGATGTGGATAGAGAACTGGATGGCAAACAGGAAGCAACGAGTAGGAGTAAACGGGTCCTTTTCACAATGGCAGGCAGTGACTAGAGGGGTGTGTGCGTGTGTGAGTGTCTGTATGTGATTGTGAGTGTCTGTGTGTGCGCGAGTGTCTGTATGTGTTTGTGAATGTGTGTGTGAGTGTCTGTGTGTCTGTTTGTGAGTGTGTGTGTGTGCGTGTCTGTTAGTGAGTGTGTGTTTGTGTGTGTGCTATTGTCTGTTTGTGAGTGTGTGAGTGTCTGTGCGTGAGTGTGTGTGTGTGAGAGAGAGTATCAGTGAGTTTGTGTTTGTGAGTGTGGGAGTGTGTGTGCGTGTGTGAGTGTCTGTTTGTGAGTGTGTGTGTGTGTGTGTTAGTTTATGTTTGTGAGTATGTGAGTGTCTGTTGTCTGTGCGTGAGTGTGTGTGTGTGAGAGAGAGTATCAGTGAGTTTGTGTTTGTGAGTGTGGGAGTGTGTGTGTGTGTGTGTGTGTGTGTGTGTGTGTGAGTGTCTGTTTGTGAGTGTGTGTGTGTGTGTTAGTTTATGTTTGTGAGTATGTGAGTGTCTGTGTGTGAGTGTGTGTGTGTGTGTGTGTGAGAGAGAGTATCTGTGAGTGTGTGTGTGTGTGTGTGTGTGTGTGTGTGTGTGTGTGTGTGTGTGTGTGTGTGTGTGTGTGTGTGTGTGTGTGTGTGTGTGTGTGTGTGTGTGTGTCTGTTTGTGTGTGTTAGTGTGTGTCAAGTCTTCTAATGTTTTTGCAGATTCCCCGCTTGAAAGGGATTTGATTTATCTACCCCGAAATGATGAACTGGATTCACTCAGACCAAACACTTCTTTTCCACCTTTTATTTTCTCCTTCTTTTATTTTGGCAGATTAGTCTTTAGCAGTTTTTAGCAGTTTTAGTCTTTACCAGTTTTGGTCTTTATCAGTTTTGGTCTTTATCAGGTGAAAAACCTTTAGACACAAAGGCAAAAAATATACACATTACTGTAACCAAATATAAATAACAGAAAATTACATGTTTCTAATATTCCCTCGTAGCAGCCATTTTGTTTTTAAAATAATTTTCACATTTCATTAAATGAAAAATACAGATAATGCCCACTACCCTTACTAATTTTTGAGCTTAATATCATATGAATCTTTACTGTTTTTTAACACATTTTATCATGTTTTTTAAAATGCAATTATTTAAACTAACACCTCACATAGCATATAAGTTTTAGAAATTAGCTCACATTTCCCTTAACCCCACAATGAAGCAGGATGCACTTTACATAGACAACAAACACTATCATCACCCTGACATCTTGGTTAACAAACACCACCAATATTTCAAACTTTCTCAATCAACATGTTAGCCAGACAAGTTTCTCAGCTATTAAAGGGTTAAACCATATAACCATATAACCATATAACAATTACAGCACGGAAACAGGCCATCTCGGCCCTACAAGTCCGCGCCAAACAATTTTTTTCCCTTAGTCCCACCTGCCTGCACTCATACCATAACCCTCCATTCCCTTCTAATCCATATGCCTATCCAATGTATTCTTAAATGATACCAACGAACCTGCCGCCACCACTTCCACTGGAAGCTCATTCCACACCGCTACCACTAAACAGAGACTCTGGGGCTGCAGTCTTCGGCTCAGTCCATTTAGAGTTCAGTCCTTACCGGCTGCCAATCGGGTCTGTAGAAAAACAGTCCTGCTTGCCTTTTCTGGCTATCGCGGCAGTCCTTTCGGACAGTCCTTTTGATTTACTGTTCAAGTTCTGCCGCTCGCAAGTCTCTTGTGTCTTCTTCACTGGCTTCTGGTGCTGTGTGCCCTTTTGACCCCCAGGCAGAACTCGGCAGGCTGGGGTTCCACCCACTTTAATCACTGTCTCGTGATTTCAATGTAGCATTTCTCTGCACCTGTTCTTTCATTTCAGTTTGACTTGACACCTCCCACTCGATCTTCCAATCTCCCCCTTACGCCGATGACACCCAGATCTACCTCGGCACCAAATCCCCACACAACCCACCCTCTCCCATATCAACTCCTGTTTGTCAGCTATAAAAACCTGGATGCAACATAACTTCCTCAAACTCAACAGCGATAAGATAGAATTCATCCTCATAGGCTCCAAAGCCACACTCAGCAAAATCAATAACCCCACTCTCACCATCGACGGCACCACTGTCTCCCCATCTCCCCAGGCCCGCAACCTTGGCGTGATCTTTGATTCCACCCTCTCCCTTGAGCCTCACATCCGCCATGTCATTAACACCTCCTTCTTTCATCTCCGCAACATCGCCACACTCAGACCCTCTCTCACACCTCCCGCAGCTGAAAGACTCATACATGCCTTCATCTCCTCCCGACTGGACTATTGCAACTCTCTTCTCCTTGGCATCAGCTCCACCTACATCAACCGACTCCAACTGGTCCAGAACGCAGCCGCCCGACTCATCACCCACACCAAATCCTGGTATCACATCACTCCAGTCCTCAAACAATTTCACTGGCTTCCCATCTCCCAAAGGGTCACCTACAAAATCCTGATCCTCACCTACAAAGGCCTCCACCATCTGGCCCCCCCATATCTCACTGACCTCCTCTCCGCCTACCAAACATCGCGGTCCCTCAGATCCACATCAGCCGGTCTCCTCTCCCTCCACAAGTCCAACCTCCGCTGTTTTGGGGACATAGCCTTCTCCAGGGCAGCTCCCAGGCTCTGGAACTCCCTCCCCCAACTGATCCGCAATTCTGTGTCCCTCACCATCTTCCAGTCCCGCCTCAAGGCACATCTCTTCACCTCTGCCTATCCTTAGCCCCACGTCCCCCTCCCTTTTCATCTGTGCATTAATTGCCTCATATTGTGTTTTGAATTGAATTATGTCTTTACTTTGTGTACTAGTCATGTCTCTACTATTATTTCATTACCCTTACATGTTTTTCATCTACCTGCTAAATTTGTGTAAGGTGGCCTTGAGACTCTTGAAAGGCGCGCATAAATACAATGTATTATTATTTTACATTATGTGACATTGTCGTGTTTAGAGGATGTGGTTAGCCATATTAAGCCATCGGGTTCCCCTTGTGATGCTGTCCCTCCTCATCTTTTTAAAGAGGTGTTCCCCAGTATAGGGCAGTCGGTTCTTGCCATTATCAACAGCAGCTTGTGTTCTGGGGTTGTCCCCGTAAGTTTTAAACATGCAGTAGTGCAACCACTACTTAAGAAACTTGGCCTGGATCAAACTGTTCTGGCCAATTTTAGACCGATCTCCAAGTTGCCTTTTATTTCTAAAATGCTGGAGAAAGTTGTTTATGCTCAGCTAAAACTCTTCTTGGACGAGCATAATATTCGGGAGGTTTTCCAGTCTGGCTTTAAAAATATGCATAGCACAGAGTCAGCATTGCTAAGGGTTTTTAATGACATCCTCCTAGCTAATGATTCTGGTGATCATGTGGTTCTTGTCCTGCTGGACCTATCTGCCGCCTTTGATACAATGGACCTTGGTACCTTATTATCTCGTTTACAGCACCTTGTGGGCATTTGTGGCAGTGCCCTGGGATGGTTCAGGTATTATCTGGCAGACAAAACTATGTGTGTAAGCCTTGCTGGTTTTGAATCCTCCTCCGCTCCTCTGTCATATGGGGTTCCACAGGGCTCAATTTTAAGGCCCCTGCTTTTCTCACTGTACTTACTTCCTCTGGGTTCCATTCTTAGAAAGCATGGCATCTCTTTTCATTGTTATGCTGATGATAGCCAACTATATATGCCGCTGAGGAAGGAAGATGCTTTCTCTGTCAAATCACTTCTGCTATGTCTTGATGACATTCAATCCTGGATGGCCCTAAATTTTCTAGGATTTAATGAAAATAAGACAGAGGTGATATTGTTTGGTCCCAATGGCTGCCGTGAACCTCCCCCTGTTGACCTGGGTCCCCTGGCACGGTATGTGAAGCCAACAGTTTTAAACCTGGGTTTTAAGATGGACAGTGATTTTAAATTAGATCATCAAATAGGCGCGGTAGTTAAGTCCAGCTTCTTTCATTTAAGGCAGCTGGCAAAGGTGAAGCCCATTCTTGAGCGGCAGCATTTTGAAACAGTAATCCATGCCTTTATCACGTCTAGGCTGGATTACTGTAACGCACTCTATTTTGGAGTTACTCGATCTTCCCAGGCTCGTCTCCAGTTGGTTCAAAATGCTGCTGCTCGCCTTTTAACTGGATCTCGAAAGAGGGAGCACATAACGCCAATTCTGGCCTCCCTCCACTGGCTCTCGGTGTACTTTCGAGTTCATTTTAAGATTATTGTATTCGTTTTTAAATCTTTAAATGGCCTCGCCCCGCCTTACCTCTCTGAGCTGCTTCATCCCTACGCTCCTGCCCGGTGCCTCATGTCAGCTGATCAGCTGCTCCTGGAGGTACCGAGGTCTAAGCGGAAGCTCAGAGGGGATAGAGCCTTCTCTGTTGCTGCTCCGACATTATGGAACACTCTGGCGTTGCACATCAGACAAGCCCCCTCACTGTCCATCTTCAAAACCAGTCTTAAAACCCACTTCTATTCCTTGGCTTTTGACCCTGCATGAGACTTTGCTCCTGTTTTAGTGTTTTTAATGTTTTTTTAATTGTTTTTACTCTCTCTTTTAATGTTTTTGTTGTCGTGTAATAATGTTTTTGCCCATGATTAGTCATGTACAGCACTTTGTTGCAACAGTGGTTGTTTTAAAGTGCTCTATAAATAAAATTATTATTATTATTATAATAATAATATTAATAATAATAATAATAATAATAATAATTATTATTATTATTATTATTATTATTATTATTATAATAGTTGATCGAAAGGCAGGCACGTGTGACTAGAGTAAATGTGGCATCTTTGTCGGAATGGGCAAGTTGTGCCAATGCGCATGCTTCCATGAACATGTGTTCCATGAACTCTATGACATCATGAGATAAGAAACATCGCGTTTGACACCCCCATATTCAAGATAAATACGTAAATGGGTTCCTATGGGTGAATTAAAAGGGATCAGAAAGTTGAAAGTTGGCCAATAATGAACTAATTCAAATGTGAATATCCGTATGTAACCACTGTGGCACCTGAATATAAAAATTAGCTCTACATGATTCATTCGGAGAAATATTTTGGTTCACTCAGACTGTTGCTCGGTGTCCCAGGTACAGAGTGGCTGTAATTACCCAACTACAATATCCACAATTTGATATCAACTCAGGATTTGCAACCGGGACGTCACCTGCGATCGCTGTCAATAGCATGCCAAGTTGATCGGATATGCCAGGATAGACACAAAACGCTGCAGTAACTTGGCGGGGCAGGCAGCATCTCGGGACAGAAGGAACGAATGATGTTTCGGACTGAGACCCTTCATCAGACCAACATATGCCAGGATGATCAGGGAACGTGTGTTATAGGAATTGTTTCGTGTTCAATGCTAAAGATTTATACCTGCACTAGGTGTGTAAATACAGTATTTATTTTCACTCGTGTTGTTGATTCTCTGCCATGGTTGCGAATATGTTTAATGCTTCTTCATATTCACTATGGATTTCAGCAAGGCATAAGACAACGTTCCGCATAGTAGGCTGCTCTGGATGTTTATATCCCATGGGATGCAGTAGATATAGCTGATTGGATATTAATTGGCTTCATGGAATGAAGCAGACGATGATGTTGGAAGGTGAATTTGCCTTTCGGATAGGAGGCTTGTGACTAGTGATGTGCCTCAGCGTTCGGTGCTGGCCTCATTGCTGCTTGCCATCGATATCAATGATTTGCATGACAACGTCCATTGAATTAACATCAAGTTTGCAGGTGACACAAATGTGGGTGGCTTTGTAGATAGTGCAGATGATTGTCCAAAATTACAACATTGTGATAATCGGTTAGACAGGTGGGCTGAGCAACATATGAAGGAATTGTATACAGATACATATGACTTGTTACATCTTCGAAAGTAGAACATTAGCATGTCTTATGCAGAGAATGGTAGGACTCTTGAGAGTATTGTGGAGTAAGGGGAACTAGGAGTGCAGGCACATAGTTCCTTGAAAGTGGAGTCGCAGGTAGATATGGAGGTAGAAAAAGGCTTTTTGGCACATTGGCCTTCGTCATTCAGTTATCGGCTCGTGTTTCACTTACACAAGACGTTGTTTCTGCTGCAGGCAGAACATCGTGTTCAAATTTGCGAACTATGTTACAGGAAATATGTTGTCAAGCTGGAAAGAATGCAGGGAAGGTTTAAGAGGATGTTGCCGTTTGCCACGAGAATGAGCTATAGTGTGCTCTTGCGCAGACTAGGACATCAATCCTTGGAATGCAGGAATATGAAGTGAGATCTTACATAAGTGTACACAATCTTGAGAGGAACAGATTGTATAAATGCTCATGCCCAGTCTATGATTGTCTAAGAATCGAAAACAAGAGGACATAGGTTAAAGGTAAGAGTGTCCACCATGTTCAAGAACGTTCATCCCAACAATTAAACATTGCATTCACGAACTAAGTTATGGCACTTTGGCATTGTTTTTTTTAAATTTATTGTTCATTTACTCATCTATCTATCTATCTATCTATCTATCTATCTATCTATCTATCTATCTATCTATCTATCTATCTATCTATCTATCTATCTATCTATCTATCTATCTATCTATCTATCTATCTATCTATCTATCTATCTATCTATCTATCTATCTATCTATCTGTCTATCTGTCTGTCTGTCTGTCTGTCTGTCTGTCTGTCTGTCTGTCTGTCTGTCTGTCTGTCTGTCTGTCTGTCTGTCTGTCTGTCTGTCTGTCTGTCTGTCTGTCTGTCTATCTATCTATCTATCTATCTATCTATCTATCTATCTATCTATCTATCTATCTACCTACCTACCTACCTACCTACCTACCTACCTACCTACCTACCTACCTACCTACCTACCTACCTACCTACCTACCTACCTACCTACCTACCTACCTACCTACCTACCTACCTACCTACCTACCTACCAACCAACCAACCAACAAACCAACAAAACAACCAACCAACCATCGGTGACATCTCCGACTCTAGGCTGGGCTGTGTCTCCGACTCTGGCCAGGTTCTGGGTCTCCCACGCTGGGCTGAGCCGAGTTGGGTCTCGGAAGCTGGCCTGCTGCTGGGGCGGGGCGGCTGCTTCGGCGGGTTGCTGCTTGGGGCGGGGCTGCTGCTTGGGGCGGGGCGGGGCGGCTGCTTGGGGCTGGGCGGTTTCTTGGGCCGGTGCTGCTGCTTGGCAGGGGCTGGGCTGGGCTGGGCTGGGCTGCTTGGGGATGAGCTGCTTGGTGCTGCGTTGCTTCGGGTTCCCCCGAAAGTCCGGTTGGGAACCTCCACTGGCCACACTCAGCTGCAATAAAGAAGCGATGGCGCAAGAAGGGGCGGAATGTCCCGGGGAGTGACAGGGGAATAAACTATTCCGGGCGGCGCCGACTGATAGCAGAGATCGATCTGCGCGCGCACGCGCGGTTTTTAAGATTTTTAAAGCTCGCTAGGCCCCTGTCCCACTTAGAAAACCTGAACGGAAACCTCTGGTGAATTTGCGCCCCACCCAAGGTTTCCGTGCGGTTCCCGGAGGTTGCAGGTTGTTTCCGCCGGTAGTGGAAGCAGGTAGGGAGACTGACAAAAACCTCCGGGAACCGCACGGAAACTTTGGGTGGGGCGCAAAGTCTCCAGACGTTTCTTTTCAGGTTTCCTAAGTGGGACAGGGGCATAACTTTTACGACATTTAACCGATCGCAGCCCAGGAGAACGGCGATAAGACTGACGAAAAATTGTAGCGCAATCGCGAACCGTTTTGCGTAAATAGAAAGACCGCCAAACCGGTAGATAACAGGATCGGAGTTTTAGTTATGTATCGATATATGTTTTTCCCAGGATGGAACTATGATATTCTACAGAGCATAACGTGAAAGTTAAACGGGCAAAGTGTAATGGAGATGAAAGGCACACGTGTCAGCGTGATGCCTACAAGTGAGAATGGGGAGCGAGAATTAGAAGAGCAAATATGTAAGAGGTAGCAGATATTAGTAGTAAGCACAAGGTGGTGATTGTGGGATATTTTAAATTTTCCACACATAGACTGGGAAACATATTATGTAAATGAGTTGGATCGTTTGTAGTTTGTAAAATGTGTGCAGGATTTTTGCAGCATTAGTTAGATGTACCTACTAGAGAAGGGGCGGTGCTGGACCTCCTGTTAGGAAATGAGACGGGTCAGGTGGCAGAGGTATGCGTTGGGGAGCACTTCCGGTCCAGTGATCACAATACCATTAGTTTCAATATAATTATGTAGGAGCTCAGAACTGGACCTAGGGTTGAGATGTTTGATTGAGAAAGGCTAACTTTGAGGAGATGCGAAAGGATTAAAAAGGAGTGAATTGGGACATTTTGTTTTATGGGAAGGATGTAAAAGAGAAATGGAAGACATTTAAAGGTGAAATTTTAAGAGTACAGAATCTTTATGTTCATTTTCGGTTGAAAGGAAATAGTAAAAATTGGAAAAAGCCACGGTTTTCAAGGGAAATTAGACATCTACAATTAGGCAGCATGGAGTAAACGATGTGCTTGTGGAGTATAAAGAAAGTAAAAAGAATCTTAAGAAATAAATTAGAAAAGATTAAAGAAGATATGAGTTTGCTTTGGCAAGTAAATTGAAAGTAAATCCAGTGGGTTTCTACAGCTATATTAATAACAAAAGGGATAAAATTGGTCCATTACAGAGTCAGAGTGGACAGCTATCTGCAGAGCGAAAAGACATGGGGGAGATATTGAACAATTTATGTTCTTCGGTATTCACCAAGGAGAAGGATATTGAATTTTACTTCGGAGTCACGTGAGTGACTACGTGAAGAAGACCCCGTCCAGCCGCACACGCGTCACAACGTCAGACGCATGGCGCAGCGACCGGTTGTAGAGGGGCAGAGCTCCTCCAGCGGTAAGTTTAAAAAGCCTGAAGTGCTTTCACTTTCGCTTTCAGTTCGCTTTCTTCGTGGAATAGACTTGTAGTATGTACAATGCAAGTTTATAATGGAGAAAGTGCATAAATGATAGGGGAGGCGTACCGCTGGTAAAACTCAAGAAGACCGCGGGTCTGAGAGTAACGGGCGCCCGCTTAACCAGTCGGTGGCAGCGAGGCCATCGACTGCATTGTTAGTACAGTCGCAGTACCATTGGGGCGCAAGGCCAGCAAAAAGTCTGTTCGGCCAGTGGACTCTGAGGAGTCAACCAGGAGGTTTCCCCTCCTCAGGCAGACTTTATGTCTGCTCGGATCGCAAATTTCAAATTCCTCATGGAAAAAATGATTTACCAGGACCCACTCCAGGAGGAGTACTGACCGCGTTGGCCTACGGGAGAGCCAGCGCAGACAGCGCCTGAAAAAGGTCCGGCAAGGCGTTGGCCTACAGGAGAGCCAACGCCAGCAGTGCCTGAGGAATGGCAATTTATGCATTGGCCTACACGAGAGCCAGCGCCAGCAATGCCGGAAAAAGGGCGATTCATGCGTTGGCCTACAGGAGAGCCAGCACCAGCAGTGCCTGAAAGAGGGCTGCCTATGCGTGGGCCTACGGGAGAGCCCGCGCGGGGAGCACCTGTACGAGGGTTTGCTATGCGAATCATATGAGGACCAGAGCCCAATAACAGAGGCTAAAATACCAGGCCTGGCCCACTTTTAGCAGTTAATAATGTAATATGGGGCTATTTGGGCATTGCAGTACGCGGATAAGAAATGAAATTAGAGCGGGTGCTGAAGTTGCTGGGATCAGGCTTTACGGCTTTCGCCAGATGCTTAGATGAGGAGCACGTGTTTGTATCACAACAGGATGCCTTAGCACTCATGTGTAGTGCGCACTTTCAAATAAACTGTATTCGTAAAAGTGCTATAAGGCCTAACATACACCCTAAGTTTGCGGGCTCTGTAAACCAGCTAATATGCAATTACCTAATCTGCTTTTTGGAGAGGATCTGGTCAAAAGGGTAAAATACATGAATGAAGAAGCAAAAACCGTGGGGATGATGAAACCACTGGTGCTCGGCAGATCAGTTCGAAGGCAGTGTCCCTACCGACGTGCGGTGACTGGGGCCGGTGAAGGAACAAGTCGGTCTTTCCCATATATGCGTTATTGGCGCACTGCTCCTGGGGCACGTGGCGGTTACAGTTTTCCCACTAGGAGCAGGGGACAACATTCTTCACCGGCAAACCCCGAGGTACGTGGGTCTGATCTTGATAGAAACATATTAAGTGTTTCACACTTACAAGTTGGAGGGAGGTTACAATTCTTCTTAAAATAATGGCAAGAAATAACATCTGATGCATTTGTACAGTGCAGTATAGTGGGGTTTAGAATTGAAAATTGTGTAAAAAAGGGGGTTATTGAGAAGTCAGTTCGTCAACGCCACCAATTTGTGTCAAATATTTTTTCCTAGAGCAAAAAAGGATGGTGGGTGTAGAATCATTCTCGATCTGACGAGTCTTAACCCCTTTGTATAGCATAAACATTTTACAATGGAGACATTTGCCAATGCGATACAGCTAATGCCAAGTAAATGCTATATGGCTAGCATAGATCTTCAAGATGCATATTACTCTGTGGGTGTGCATGGTAATGATCGCAGATATTTAAAATTTAGCTGCACGAGTCAATAGTGGTAATTTAAAACATTGCCTAATGATGTAACCTCAGTTCCTAGATTATTACCTAATTGTTAAAACCAACCTTAGCACTACTAAGAGCTCATGGCCATTTGGTAATGGCCTTTTTGATATTTTGATTGTGGGGGACACTCGGGCTACAGCGGAAGCATCGGTGACATTAGTTAAGCTCACCTTCGAGAGACCGGGGTTTATCATTCATCCAGATAAATCCAAATTATCACCAAGCAAATTAATTGACTACTTGGTTTTCACTATTAACTCAGAGCACATGGTAGTGACTCAGCCCCAGGAGAAAAGGCTGCAGTTAATTGAAGGTTGTATCAAGCTCATTACACAGCACCAACCCTCAATTAGGCGCGTGGCAAGCTTGCTTGGCAAACTAATCACTTCATTTCCGGCTGTGCAGTTTGGACCACTGCATAATCAGCAATTACAGCGAACAAAGGTACAGGCATTGAGGATACATTCAGGGCATTTGACAGGCCCATGAATTTGCCAGTTGCAGCTATTAGTGAAATACAATGGTGGACCGGTAGTGTCACAAATGCTTCCAGGGTAATTCTGGTTGAAACACCTTCCATTGTTCTACAGACTGATGTCAGTGCTCTACATTGGTGCGCTACTAATACTATTTCCATCTGTGGAGGTAGATGGAATGTGGAGGAAGCACCTTTGCTGTAAGCACAATAGATCAATTACTTAGAGCTTTTAGGATCATTTTATGGGCTTAAAGCTTATTGCTCTAATATGCATAACTTGCATGTTGAGGTACAGATTTACAACACTACGACAGTAGCGTATGTTCATCATATGGGTGGAATCAAGCCAAAATCTTGTGATAGATTGGCATACGTGATCTGGAGCTGGTGTATTACCAGAAACATTTGGCTTTCGGCAATCTACCTGCCAGGTAGATTCAACATAGTTGCAGACATAAGGCCACGTAAATTCAATGACAACACAGGATGGATGTTGAATCGTGACAAATGTAATAAGGTCGTTGGACGGTTCGGAATGTCGGACTTGTTTGCATCCCGACTAAACCACGAATTACCTAAATATGTTTCAAGGGAACCGGATCCTGGGGCAATAGCGGTAGATGCTTTCTCGCTGCATTGGGGTTTAATGTTTTTGTATGCATTTCCTCCATTTTGCCTCATCAGTCGGTGTCGATAGAAGATCAAACAGTTCTCCGCTTCAGGAGTATTGGTGGTACCAGACTGGCTTACACAACCATGTTACCCTCTGGTGTTACAACATGAACACAAAGCCCCTTAAGATTATTCCCAAACAGGAAAACCTACTTGTGCACCCTGTAACTGATGTTTCGCATCCTTCACATGATCGTATTGGTTTGTTGATTTGCGGATTCTAAGGAGGCCATATCTCAGAAGAGGACTATCAGGTTTTACTGTGGATGTTATTGCGTCAGCCTGGAGGGATAGTACAAAGAAGCAGTACATTTCTTACATAAGGAAATGGGAGGTGTTCTGTTGAAGGCAGAATATTTCATACCACACTGCAGACATTCCAGATGTGTTAGAGTTTCTGTCAACTCTCGATTTTAAGTTAAGCTATAGTGCGATCAATACTGCAAGGAGTGCACTCTCTGCATATCTATAGAGGGATTCAGAACGATATCCTGTAGGGTCACACTCTTTGGTCTGCAGCCTTATGAAGGGAATGTTCTATTCCAAGCCTCATAGACCCAGGTATACAGTACTCTGGAATGTAAGGGATGTGCTGATGCTCCTTCGTCAATGGACTCCCATTTCAGCTCTGTCTTTGGCCAAAGTTACCATGAAGGTAGTCATGCTCATGGCACTAGTTTCAGCACAGAGAGTGCAGAAATTGCAGAAACTACCAATAGACAAGATGGAAATAGCTACAGATGCCATTACGTTCTATGTCTATGATTTGCTCAAACAGAGCAGACCTGGGGTCACAGGGTGTAAGTTGATTTTTTCAGCATATCCTACGGATCCACGTTTATGTGTAGTGTCACATTTACGATGTTACATTGAAGCCACCAGAACCTTAAGAGGTGCAGAATCAGCATGTTTTTATCAGCCTTAAGAAGACGCATAAGGAAGTGTCGGTTCAGACTATCTCAAGGTGGCTGAAGTAGGTGCTGGTTGATGCAGGTATTGGTACTGACAAATTTAAATCTCATTCCACCAGGGCGGCATCAACTTCGGCAGCCAGGGATTTTGGACGTCCCAATAGACCATATCCTCGCTGCCGCAGGATGGGCAAGTGAACGGATGTTTAACACGTATTACCATAAGGAGATTACAGAATCTGGGGTATTAGGTCGTGCTGTTTTTGATTCAGTATTAAGTTTCCCCCTGGGATAGAGGGGTAACTATTGTGTTTGTTGTGATAAATAAACCATTAACTATTTGCATCAATTTACGGTTATGCATTGTTGATTACTTTACTCATTTAGAGTCAATCAGTGCAGTGAAACGCCTGGATTTGAATCTACGGCATGAAATCACAGAGCTTTAAAATCTTCACGTAGTCTCTCACGTGACTCCGAAGTAAAATAGTAAGATTAAACGAGAACTTACCAGTTTCAAGCTTGATCTATATTTTATGAGGAGGTACGATGATGGACTACGTGCCCTCCGCACCCACCCCTCATAATGGTAATCTGGTAATTCTAGTCTTCACTTATCTTACTATAATACCATAGTCACTATTATCTGTGATTTCACACCGCTGCTTTGAAGATTGACGCTTGTGCAGCTGGACCGGGTATTCTGCACGTAGTCCCTCATCGTAACTCCTCATAAAATGAAGACCAAACTTCAAACTGTTAAGTTTTCTTTTAATCTTACTATTATGTGAGGTAAGGGAAACAAGTAGAGTAGCTATGGAAACTATGCGATTCAAAGAAGAGGAAGTACTGAGACTTTTGAAAACTATAAAAGTGGATAGGTCTCCAGGTCCTGACAGGATATTCCAAAGGACATTGATGGAAGTCAGTGCAGAAATCGCAGGGGCTATGACAGAAATATTTCAAATGTCTTAGAAACGGGAATAGTGCCGCAGGATTGGCGCACGGCGCATGTTGTTCCATTGTTCCAAGGGTTCTAAGAGTAAACCTAGCAATTATAGACCTGTTAGTTTGTCGTCAGTGGAGGAAAAATGAATGGAAAGGATACATAGAGATAACATATATAAGCATCTGGATAAACAGGGTCTGATTAGGAACAGTCAACATGGATTTGTGCCTGGAAGCTCATGTTTGATTAATCTTCTGGAATTTTTGAAGAGGTTACTAGGGAAATTGATGAGGGTAAAGCAGTAATTGTTGTCTATATGGACTTCAGTAAGGCCTTTGACAAGGTTCCTCATGGAAGGTTGGTTAAGAAGGTTCAATTGTGGGGTATTAATGGTGGAGTAGCAAGATGGATTCAACAGTGGCTGAATGGGAGCTGCCAGGGAGTAATGGTGGATGGCTGTTTGTCAGGTTGGAGGCCGGTGACTAGTGGGATGCCTCGATAATCTGTGTTGGGTCCATTGTTGTTTGTCATGTACATCAATGATCTGGATGATGGTGTGGTAAATTGGATTAGTAAGTATGTAGATGATATTACGATAGATTATGTTGTGGATAAGTAAGTCGATTTTCAAAGTCTACAGAGAGATTTAGGCCATTTGGAAGAGTGGGCTGAAAGATGGCAGATGGAGTTTAATGCTGATAAGTGTGAGGTGCTACATCTTGGTAGGACAAATGAAAGTAGGACGTACATGGTAAATGGTAGCTAATTGAGAAATGCAGTTGAACAGAGGTATCTAGGAATAACTGTGCATAGTTCTCTGAAGGTGGAATATCATGTAGATAGGGTGGTAAAGTAAGCTTGTGTGCTGGCCTTTAGAAATCAGAACATTGAGTATAGAAGTTGGGATGCAATGTTAAAAATGTACAAGGCATTGGTGAGGCCTTGGAATTCTGGCGTATGGTGTACAATTTAGGTCGACTAATTATAGGAAGGTTGTCAACAAAATAGAGATAGTGCAGAGGAGATTTACTAGAATGTTGCCTGGGTTTCAGCAACTAAGTTACAGAGAAAGGTTGAACAAGCTAGGTCTTTAAGCTTTGGAGCGCAGAATGTTAAGGGGGGACTTGATAGACGTCTTTAAAATGATGAGAGAGATAGACAGAATTGATGTGGATAAGTTTTTTTCCATTGAGAGTAGGGACGATTCAAACAAGAGGACATAACTTGAGAATAAAGGGATAGAAGTTTTGGGGGTACCATGATGGGAACCTCTTTACACAGAGAGTGGTAGCTGTGTGGATGAGCTTCCAGTGGAAGTGGTGGAAGCAGGTTCGATTTTATCATTTAAAAATCAATTGTATAAGTATATGGACGGGAAAGGAATGGAGGGTTATGGTCTGAGTGCAGGTATATGGGAGTAGGGGAAAATAAGTGTTCGGCACGGACTTGAAGGGCCGAGATGGTCTGTTTTCCGTGCTGTAATTGCTGTATGGTTATATAACATTCAGAAAATATCTTGGTGAAAACATGAATCTCCATGACACTGAGACCGACGGGCCAATTACGATCAATGCATTCACTACAATGCATTCAGAAAGTATTCAGACCGTTTAACCTTTTCCGCATTTTGTTACGTTGCAGCCTTACTCTAAAATGGATGAAATTCATTGTTTTTATCGTCAATCTACACACAATACCAGGTCATGAAGAACCGAAAACAGGTGTTTAGAAATTTTTGCAAAGTAATTAAAAATAAATAACTGAAAAATCACATTTACATAAGTATTCAGACCCTTTGCTTTGAAACTCAAAATTGAGCTTAGGTGCATCTGTGGAGATGGGAGAACCTTCCAGAAGGACAATATCTGCAGCACTTCACCAATCAGGCCTTTATGGTAGGGTGGCCAGACGGAAGCCACTCATTAGAAACATGCTTCTTGGAGTTTGCCAAAAAGTACCTAAGCAAGATTATCTGTCTGATCAATCCAAGATTTAAGTATTTGGTCTGAATGCCAAGCGTCACGTCTGGAAACAAGCACCGCTCATCACCTGGCCACCATGCCTACCATGAAGCATGATGGTGGCAGCATCATGCTGTGGGGATGTTTTCTCATTGGAAGGAACAGGGAGACTAGGCAGGGTCGAGGGAAAGATGAACGGAGCAAAGTACAGAGAGATCCTTGATGAAAACCTGCTCCTGAGCGTTCAGGACCTCATACTGGGGCGGAGGTTTACCTTACAACTGGACAACGACACCAAGCACACAGCCAAGACAACGGAGGAGTGGGAAAGAAACATGTCTCAAAAGAAACATGGGAAAAATATTTGATACATATACATAAATGTTCGATCAACGCTAGGCATAACTTAATTCAATTTAAAATATTACATAGATTATATTATTCCAAAACTAGGTTGAATAAATTTTATCTAAATATTTCTCGCATTTGTGATAAATGACTTTCTCAAAATGCCAATATTATGCACTCGTTTGTCTCTTGTACAAAACTTTATAAATTTTGGTGTGATATATTTGATATATTCTCAAAGCTATTTAAGAGAAAAATGGAACCTAACACTGAAATGATTATATTTGGAGTAAGTGGAGATGGGGACAAATTAAACACACACCAAAACTCATTTTTCAATTATGATTTAATAACAGCAAAAAATCTTATACTTAAATTTTGGAAAAATGCTAATATATCAACATTTAAAATGTGGATCAGTAATATGCTGGACACATCACATTTGGAAGAAATGAGACTGCTCCTAATAGACAAACAAGACCTATTCTTAAGGAGTTGGCCCACATTTATTGATTTCTTGGATTCATGTGGTGACATAGTATCATGAAAGCTAACAGTTTCAGGTATGGGTGAAAGATGATTTAGAATATTTAAAAAAATCATCTCACTGTGGCGATTGAATAATCTCCCTCCTGCTTTCCTTCTTCACTTATTCCTTCTCTTTCACTTTTTCTTTATCTGTTTTTCACCCACGCTCACTATATTCTTCACTTTTCACAACCTCTTTTTCTTCTCTCCTTTCTCACTTCTTTCTTTAAAAAAAAGGGAAGTTGTACAGAGAATGTAAATGTTAACCTCGTTTTTGTACCAATGCATTGTACTCACTTCTAATAAATAAATTAATTTAAAAAAAATCCATGCTGACTTTGTCCAATGAATTCACCACTTTCCAAATGTGCTGCTATCTCATCTTTAATAACTGACTCCAGAATTTCCCCCACCACCGAATGCTAGACTAACTGGTCTGTAATTCCCCGTTTTCTCTCTCCATCCCTTTTTAAAAGTGGGGTTACATTAGCTACCCTCCAGTCCTCAGGAACTACTCCTGAATATAAAGAGTTTTGAAAAATTATCACTAATGCATCCATTATTTCTGCGGCTACTTCCTCGAGTACTCTGGGATGCAACTTATCTGGCCCTGGGGATTTATCGGACTTTAATCCATTCAATTTTCCTAACACTTCCTGGCTATCCTGGATTTCACTCAGTTCCTCCATCTCATTTAACCCCTGGTCCCTTGCTATTTCCGGCAGATTATTTATGTCTTCCCTAGTGAAGACAGAACCAAAGTAGGTATGCAATTGGCCTGCCATGTCCTTTGTTCACCATGATCAATTCGCCTGTTTCTGACTGCAAGGGACCTACATTTGTTTTAACTAATCTTTTCCTCTTCACATATCTATAAAAACCTTTGCAGTCAGTTTTTATGTTCCCTGCCGGTTTTCTTTCATAATCTATTTTCCCTTTCCTAATTAAGCCTTTTGTCCTCCTCTGCTCGGCTCTGAATTTCTCCCAGTCCTCTGGTAGGCTGCTTGTTCTGGCTAATTTGTACGCTTCATCTTTGGTTTTGATGCTATCCCTGATTTCCATGTTATCCACCGATGCACTGCCTTCCCTGATTTATTCTTTTTCCAAACTTGGATGAACACTTGTTGTATTTCATCCATGCAGTGTTTAAATGCCTTCCATTGCATATCCACCGTCAACCCTTTAAGAATCATTTGCCAGTCTATCTTGGCCAATTCACGTCTCATACCTTCAAAGTCACCTTTCTTTAATTTCAAGACCCTTGTTTCTGAATTAACAATGTCACTCTCCATCCTAATGAAGAACTCAACCATATTATGGTCACTCTTGCCCAAGGGGCCACGCATAACAAGACTGCTAACTAACCCTTCCTCATTACTCAATACCCAGTCTAGAATAGCCTGCTCTCTCGTTGGTTCGTCTACATGTTGGTTTAGAAAACTATCCCGCTTACATTCCAAGAAATCCTCTTCCTCAGCACCCCTGCCAATTTGATTCGCCCAATCTATATGTAGATTGAAGTCACCCATTATAATTGTTTTACCTTTGTTGCACGCGTTTCTAATTTCCTGTTTGATGCCATCCCCAACTACACTACTACTGTTAGGTGATCGGTACACCACACCCACTAGCGTTTTCTGCCCCTTAGTGTTTCGCAGCTCTACCCATATCGATTCCACATCCTCCAAGCTAATTCCTTTCCTTTCTATTGCTCTCTAACCAGCAAAGCTACCCCGCCTCCTTTTCCTTTCTGTCTATCCATCCAGAATATTGAATATCCCTGGATGTTCAGCTCCCAGCCTTGGTCACCCTGGAGCCCTGTCTCCGTGATCCCAACTATATCATGTTCATTAATAACAATCTGCACATTCAACTCATCCACCTTATTACGAATGCGGCTTGTCTTTACAACACTCTTACCCCTTATACAATTATGTTGAAAAGTTGCCCTTTTTGATTTTTGCCCTGGATTTATCTGCCTGCCCCTTTTACTTTTCACCTTGCTTCTTATTGCTTCTACCCTCATGTTATACACCTCTGCCTCTCTGCTCTTGCACCCATCCCCCTGCCACATTAGTTCAAAGCCTCCCCGACAGCACTAGCAAACACTCCCCCAAGGACATTGGTTCCATTCCAGCCCAGATGCAGACCGTCCTGTTTGTACTGGTCCCACCTCCCCCAGAACTGGTTCCAATGCCCTAAACATTTGAATCCCTCCCCCTTGCACCATTTTCAAGCCGGTATTGATCTGCATTATCCTCCTATTTCTACTCTGACTAGCCCGTGGCACAGGTAGTAATCCAGATTATTACCTTTGTGGTCCAACTTTTAAGTTTATCTCCTAACTCCCTAAATTCACCTTGTAGGACCTCATCCTTTTTTACCTATATCGTTGGTGCCAATATGCACCACGACAAATGGCTGTTCACCCTTCCCCTCCAGAATGTTCTGCAGCCGTTCAGTGACATCCCTGACCCTTGCACAAGGGAGGCAACATACCATCCTGGAGTTTCGTTTGTGGCCGAAGAAACGCCTATCTATTCCTCTGACACTTGAATCCCCTATTACTATTGCCCTTCCACTCTTTTTTCCCCACTCCTGTGCCGCAGAATCACCCATGGTGCCATGAACTTGGCTGCTGCTGTCTTCCCCTGATGAGCCATCTCCCCCAACAGTGTCCAACATGGAATACCTCTTTAGGAGAGAGATGACCGCAGGGGACTCCTGCACTACCTGCCTACTTCTTTGCTGGCTATTTGCCACCCGTTCCCTTTCTATGCTCTTTCCTTTTACCTGCGGTGGGACCAACTCGCTGTATGTGCTATTCACGACTTTCTCAGCATCGTGGATGCTGCAGTATGAATCCAACCGCAGCTCCAATCGTTCAATGCGGTCTGTCAGGAGCTGCAGCTGGACACACTTCCTGCAAACGTAGTCACCAGGGACACCGACCATATCCCTGATCTCCCACATGTTGCAGGCTGAGCAAACCACGGGGCCAATCTCCACTGACATAGCTTACACCCAAATTAACTCAACTCCCGCACACTATAAAAATATTTATCCTTTAAACTGTACCTTTACTAATAAATACTGCACCCTCAACTCACCGTTCCCTCAACTCACCGATCCCTCAACTCACCGATCCCTTAACTCACCGGTCCCTTAACTCACCGATCCCTTAACTCACAGATCCCTTAACCAGAAAGCAGAAATGTAAACCCGGGGTTGCACCCAATCAGCTGCTTCCTCTGGTCCTCTTCCACCAATCAGGGGCTTCCACCAGACTCCTTCTCTGGAAGTGAGATGGAACGCTGCAGATTTTCGTAACTCCTCCTCTCACCAACGGCTCCCCGGGCCTCTGTGAAGGTAAGCCCCGCGCTCGATTTTTATCTCACTGCCCAGGTAACTCCTCCTCTCACCAACGGCTCCCCGGGCCTCAGTGAAGGTGAGCACCGCGCTCGATTTTTAACTCACCGCCAGGTAACACCTCCTCTCACCAACGGCTCCCCGGGCGTCTGTCGCCTTGCACCCTGCTTGAAATTGTATGAGACTGAAATTGAATTTGGTTTCCTGTAGCCTGCTTGAAATGGTATGAGACTGCATTTGAATTTGGTCGCCATGCACCCTGCTTGAAATGGTATGAGACTGCAATTGAATTTGGTGGCCTTGCAGCCTGCTTGAAATGGTATGAGACTGCAATTGAATTTGGTGTCCTTGCAGCATGCTTGAAATGGTATGAGACTGCATTTGAATTTGGTGTCCTTGCAGCCTGCTTGAAATGATATGAGACAGCATTTGAATTTGGTGTCCTTGCACCCTGCTTGAAATGGTATGAGCCTACATTTGAATTTGGTGGCCTTGCACCCTGCTTGAAATGGTATGAATGCATTTAAATTTGGTGGCCTTGCAGCCTGCTTGAAATGGTATGAGTGCAACTGAATATGGTGTCCTTGCACCCTGCTTTAAATGGTATGAGACTGCGTATGAATTTGGTGGCCTTGCAGCCTGATTGAAATGGTATGGGACTGCATTTGAATTAGGTGGTCTTGCAGCCTGCTTGAAATAGTATGAGACTGCATTTGAATTTGGTGGCCTTGCAGCCTGCTTGAATGGTATGAGACTGCATTTTCAATTTGGTGGCCTTGCAGCCCGCTTTATGGTATGAGACTGCGTTTGAATTTGGTGGGCTTGCACCCTGCTTGACAGGGTATGAGACTGTTGAATTTGGTGGCCTAGCACCCTGCTTGATATAGTACAAGACTGAATTTGAATCTGATCGCCTTGCACCTTTCTTGAAATGGCATGATATGGCATTTCAATTTTGCGGCATTGCACACTGCTTCAAATGGTAAGAAACTGCATTGCAATCTGGTTGCATTGCATCCTGCTTGAAAATGTATGTGACTGCATTTCAATCCGGTAGTCCTTTCACCCTGCTTGAAATGGTTTGAGACCGAATGGTATACTTGAAATGGCAAGAGACAACATTTGAATTTGGTGTCCTTGCACCCTGATTGAGATGGTATGAGACTGCAATTGAATTTGTTGGTCTTTCACACTGCTTGAAATGGTATGAGACTGCATTTGAATTTGGTAGTCATGAAGCCTGCTTAAAATGGTGTGAGACTGCATTGTAATTTGGTATCCTTGCACCCTGCTTGAAATTGTATGAGTGCATTTGAATTTCGTGGCCTTGCAGACTGCTTGCATGGTATGAGACTGCATTTGAATTTGGTAGTCATGAAGCCTGCTTGAAATGGTATGAGACTGCATTTGAATTTGATAACCTTGCACCCTGCTTGAAATTGTATGAGTGCATTTGAATTTCGCCGCCTTGCAGCCTGCTTGAATTGGTATGAGACTGCATTTGAATTTGGTGGCCGTGCACCCGGCTTGAATTGGTATAACCATATAACCATCTAACAATTACAGCACGGAAACAGGCCATCTCGACCCTTCTAGTCCGTGCCGAACACGTATTCTCCCCTAGTCCCATATACCTGCGCTCAGACCATAACCCTCCATTCCTTTCCCGTCCATATAACTATCCAATTTATTTTTAAATGATAAAAACGAACCTGCCTCCACCACCTTCCCTGGAAGCTCATTCCACACAGCCACCACTCTCTGAGTAAAGAAGTTCCACCTCATGTTACCCCTAAGCCTCTGTCCATTAATTCTCAAGTCATGTCGCCTTGTTTGAATCTTCCCTACTCTCAGTGGGAAAAGCTTATCCACGTCAACTCTGTCTATCCCTCTCATCATTTTAAAGACCTCTATCAAATCCCCCCTTAACATTCTGCGCTCCAAAGAATAAAGCCCTTAGTTGCTGAAACCCAGGCAACATTCTAGCAAATCTCCTCTGTACTCTCTCTATTTTGTTGACCCCCTTCCTATAATTAGGCGGCCAAAATTGTGCCCCATACTCCAGAATTGGCCTCACCAATGCCTTGTACAATTTTAACATTACATCCCAACTTCTATACTCAATGCTCTGATTTATAAAGGCCAGCACACCAAAAGCTTTCTTTACCACCCTATCTACATGAGATTCCACTTTCAGGGAACTGTGCACAGTTATTCCCAGATCCCTCTGTTCACCTGCATTCTTCAATTCCCTACCATTTACCATGTACGTCCTATTTTGATTTGTCCTGCCAAGATGTAGCACCTCATACTTAACAGCATTAAACTCCATCTGCCATCTTTCAGGCCACTCTTCCAACTGGCATAAATCTCTCTGTAGACTTTGAAAATCTACTTCATTATCCACAACCCCACCTATCTTAGTATCATCTGCATACTTACTAATCCAATTTACCACACCATCATCCAGATCATTGATGTACATGACAAACAACAGTGGACCCAACACAGATCCCTGGCCTCCAACCTGACAAACAACCATCCACCATTACTCTCTGGCATCTCCCATTCAGCCACTGTTGAATCCATCTTGCTACTCCACCATCAATACCCAACCATTGAACCTTCTTAACCAACCTTCCATGAGGAACCTTGTCAAAGGCCTTACTGAAGTCCATATATACAACATCCACTGCTTTACCCTCATCAATTTCACGAGTAACCTCTTCAAAAAATTCAAGAAGATTAGTCAAACATGACCTTCCAGGCACAAATCCATGTTGACTGTTCCTAATCAGACCCTGTTTATCCAGATGCTTATATATATTATCTCTAAGTATCCTTTCCATTAATTTGCCCACCACTGACGTCAAACTAACAGGTCTATAATTGCTAGGTTTACTCTTAGACCCCTTTTTAAACAATGGAACAACGTGCGCAGTACGCCAATCTTCCGGCACTATTCCTGTTTCTAATGACATTTGAAATATTTATGTCACAGCCCCTGCTATTTCTACACTAACTTCCCTCAATGTCCTAGGGAATATCCTGTCCGGACCTGGAGACTTATCCACTTTTATATTTCTCAAAAGTGTCAGTACTTCCTCTTCTTTGAATCTCATAGTTTCCATAGCTACTCTACTTGTTTCCCTTACCTCACATAATTCAATATCCTTCTCCTTGGTGAATACCGAAGAAAAGAAATTGTTCAATATCTCCCCCATCTCTTTTGGCTCTGCAGATAGCTGTCCACTCTGACTCTCTAATGGATCAATTTTATCCCTCGTTATCCTTTTGCTATTAATATAGCTGTAGAAACCCTTTGGATTTACTTTCACCTTACTTGCCAAAGCAACCTCATATCTTCTTTTAGCTTTTCTAATTTCTTTCTTAAGATTCGTTTTACATTCTTTATACTCCTCAAGCACCTCATTTACTCCATGCTGCCTATAATTATTGTAGATCTCCCTCTTTTTCCGAACCAAGTGTCCAATTTCCGTTGAAAACCATGGCTCTTTCCGATTTTTACTATTTCCTTTCAACCGAACAGGGACATAAAGATTTTGTACTCTTAAAATTTCACCTTTAAATGTACTCCATTTCTCTTCCACATCTTTCCCATAAAACAAAATGTCCCAATTTACTCCTTTTAAATCCTTTCGCATCTCCTCAAAGTTAGACTTTCTCCAATCAAAAATCACAACCCTAGGTCCGGTTCTGACCCTCTCCATAATTATATTGAAACTAATGGTATTGTGATCACTGGTCCCGAACTGTTCCCCAACGCACACCTCTGCCACCTGACCCGTCTCATTTCCTAACAGGAGGTCCAGCACCGCTCCTTCTCTAGTAAGTACTTCATTGTCCTATACAGGGACACATGACAATAAACTCACTTGAACTTGAACTTGAATTTGAATTTGGTGGTCTTGCACCCTGCTTGAATAGATATGAGACTGCGTTTAAATTTGCTGGCCTTGCAACCTGCTTGAAATGGTATGAAACTGCATTTGAATTTGGTTGCCTTGCACCCTGCTTGAAATTGTATGAGACTGCATTTGAATTTGGTGTCCTTGCAGCCTACTTGCATGGTATGAGACTGCATTTGAATTTGGTAGTCATGAAGCCTGCTTGAAATGTTATGAGTGCATTTGAATTCGGTGTCCATGCAGCCTGCTTGAAATGGTATCTGACTACATTTGAATTTGTTCGCCTTGCACCCTGCGTGTTATGAGTTTGCAATTGAATTTGATGACCGTGCAGCCTGCGTAAAATGGTATGAGACTGCATTTGAATTTGGTGTCCTTGCACCCTGCTTGAAATGGTATGAGACTGCATTTGAATTTGGTATCCTTGCACCCTGCTTGAAATTGTATGAGACGGCAATCAATTTGGCGGCCTTGCACCCTGCTTGAAATTGTATGAGACGGCAATCAATTTGGCGGCCTTGCACCCTGCTTGAAATGGCAAGAGACTGCATCTGAATTTGGTGGCCTTGCAACCTGCTTGAAATGGTATGAGACTGCATTTGAATTTGGTGGCCTTGCACCCTGCTTGAAATGGTATGAGACTGCATTTCATTCTGGTGGCCTTGCACCCTGCTTGAAATTGTATGAGACTGCATTTGAATTTGGTGGCCTTGCAGACCGCTTGAAATGGTATGAGACTGCATTTGAATATGGAGGCTTTGCACCCTGCTTGAAATAGTATGAGACTGCATTTGAATTTGGTGGCCTTGCACACCGCTTGAAATGGTATGAGACTGCATTTGAATAAGGTGGCTTTGCACCCTGCTTGAAAAGTATTCTAGTCGTTGTTTACAATGAACGGACTAAGATGTAATACCGGAATTATCAAGCTCATAACTTTCCCCTGGCTTAGATCTCTCACGAGTGTTGTCAGTGCAGTTTTCAGTCACGTTTTACCCGGTCTGTGGAGCAGCGGAAGAGTTGCTGCCTTACAACGCCGGAGACCAGGGTTCTATCTTGACTACAGGTGCCGTCTGTACAGATTATGTACGTTCTCCCCGTGACCTCGTGCGGTTTTCTCAGAGATCTTGGAATTCCTCCCAATCTCCAAATACGTACGGGGTTGTAGGTTAATTTGCTTGGTATGTATGTATTTTTTTCCTTGTATGTCAGTGTGGTGTTAAAATGTGGGGATCGTTGGTCGGCGCGGCCACGGTGAGCCGAAGGCCCTGTTTCCGCGTGGCATATCGCTATGTCTAAACTGAAACACAATTTCACGTGGTTCCACATTAAAGACGACACGGGGGGAGACTATTCGCCGAAAGGACAAATCGTCGTGACAAAAAAATTGCCTTTAAAGTATCTGACAGCAGCAAAGCTCATTGGCTCAACGTGATGTAATCTTAGTTAAGTAAAGCTTCTTTGTACTAAATGCAAGTTTCCGAATGAGCCATTTTTAGTTGTAAACAATGTATATGGCGTCATAGAGTTAAAGAGAGTTCCTGCGTGAAAACAGACCTTTTGGCCCAACACCAACACCGGCCAACGTGTCCCAGCTACACGATGCCCAGCTGCTCGCAGTTGCCCCATATCTCTCCAAACCTTTCCTTTCCATGTTCCATGAGAAAAATTACCCCTCAGATACCCCTCGATTAAATATTTTGATTTCACCTTAAACCCATGTCCTCTGGTTTTTGATTCACCTACTCTGGGCAAGCCACTCTGTGCATCTACTCGACCTATTCCTCTCGTGATTTTTTACACATTGATAAGATCACCCCTCATCCTCCTGCGCTCAATTGAATACAGTCTACATCCTCCGAGGTATGCCACGGTCATTGGCAGGTCTCATAATTTAAAGTACAATAAATGGGAATTAACTAATGTTAATAAATAGTCGATAACGTCCAGCAAATGAATAATGCGGAAGCAAAGATAATTTATATGATTGATTATTATTTGTCATTAAATACGCAGTTATTATAAATAACCCAACGTAGTTCCAAGCGTCATTCGCACTGTTTCAACTTTTGAGCGATTAGGACCAGTGGGCATTTCATCAGTTTCTTCATCTCATTCCTGAATTTGGTCTAGATTATTGTATGAATAAATGTGTTTGTGCAGCAACTCAGCAGAAGCTCCATGTACCCAGCTTATTGTAGGATGTACACAGGGTCACCTGTCCCCGGGTACTTGTAAGCGTTTGCAATTCGAATGTAGAGGTAATGCACTGCAGAGGTCGCCCACTAGAGAACGAAACTGCCGTATTTGGTAAAAAAGTAAGACGATAGATTTCTTCCGGTTCTCTGTCTCGGGGTCATTATCAGCTTCGCCGTCTTTCTTGGCAAGAAGATATTTGCGCCCGCCGTCTCCTTCCTGCAGTACTTGCTTCTCATGTTCTGGCAGCAGATGGCTACAACGCGGTCGAAGGTGAATGCGACTGTTAACCAAACAGAACTGTCCTTGGCGGCGTAAATTAGGACCGTTTTGAGACTGCACAGCGGAGCGATGGTGAGGAAGCTGGCGGGAAAATATACTCCGATTATCCGGCTCAGGACGACATTGGTGAGAAGGAACAGCAGATCCGCTGCTTACATGGACGTCAGGTAACGGGTGATACAAGCGGAGAGACCGCAGTTTCCTCGGGACAGGACCGCAATTGCCATCGCGTTCACTGGAGGGAAGAACTATCAGAACTACCCCCTCAGAACTGCCCCCTCCATCAACTCTTTTAAGTCAAGACTAAAAACTTATTTCTACTCTCAAGCCTTTCTTGAGGTCCTCTGAGGGAGCGCTGTATATATGTATTTATGTATATATTGTTGATCTATGTACCACTCTTTGTAGCACGTGAGTACCTGCACTAATGTAAAGCACTTTGGTCCACGATAGTTGTTTTTAAATGTGTTATAGAAATAAAATTGACTTAACTTGACTTGACTAGTGGTTAACAGGGGCGGCAGGGAGGCGCGGCGGGAGAGTTGCACCCTGACAGCGCAAGAGATCTGGGTTTGATCCAGACTATATGTACTCTCTGTTCCGTGTTTCCACGTGAGCTGCGTCGATTTGCTCCAAGATCTCCGGTTTCCTCCCACACACCAAATACGATCAAAATGGGCATCGCGTTCACTGGAGGGCAGTGGTAAACTCGCCTCCCGATCTAGCAGGAGTAACTTGGTTTGAAAGGCAAGCGTTAACATGAATAGTTAGGGGAACATGAGTTTAATCAGTGCATATCGAGTGATTGCCTATTTCATGTTCAAACAAAAGATTGACACAGAAAGCAGGAGTAACTTAGCTGGTCAAGCGGCATTTCTGGAGAAAGAGTATAGGTGACGTGTCGGTTCGAGACCCTTGAGTTCCTTAACTTCAAGTAACCCTTGCACCCACTCTCTCTCCGTTCCCTGTCTCCATCTAAGTATTATTTTCAAAGTCGTCTTGTTGAGTCTCGTTGTCTGTAACTCGTGCTTACCTTGCCCACTGCTAACAATGGCATGTTTCCTTTATCAACGTTCCTTTTTTGCATATCTTTCATTCACTTGTTCTATACCTTACTTTGCCACCGTCTGTAATCTCTCGTTTCATTTCCCCTTGACTCTCAGTCTCAAGAAGGGTCTCTGCCCAAAACAAAGATAGATACAAAATACAGTAACACCTCAGTGAGACGGGCAGCAGGAAAGAACTGCAGATGCAGGATTACACCGAATAAATACACACAATGTTGGAGTAAATAAAGTCTGAAGAAGCAGCACCGAAACAGCACCGATTTCTTCTCTCCAGATACGTTGCCTGTCCCGCCGAATTACTCCAGTATTTTGTGTCTATCCCCTGTAATTACCAATATCAGAACTACCACGATCAACATAACACACAGGTACACAGGTTCATTCTATTTAAACTACAAAATATACTGATATATTCAATCGTATTGGAGATCGTGCAGAATTATGGAGTTTAGTTTAGTTTAGTGATAAAGCGCGGGTACGGACCATTCGGCCGACCGGGTTGGAACCGACCAGCGATCTCGCGTGCACATTATCCGACACGAGGGACAATATGTACATTTATATCAAACTAATTAACGTACAATACTGGAGCACCCGGTAAACACCTACGCAGGTCAGGGGGAGAAAGTACAAACTCCTCAGAGACAGCACCCGTAATCTAGATCGAAACCGGGTCCATGGCGCTGTCAGCGCTTTAATGCTGTAACTCTACCGCTGCGCCAATTAAATCAATATTGTTCTCCTTTAAACGTTCAAATTAACTCATGATTGTGTTGTTGTTTGTATTAAGTCATATTCATTCCGATTGTTCCGAAGTATTCAGAAGAATAGGGTGATTTCACGAAAGGTCACTGGATCCTAGATCCTCACCCACGTGGACGCAAAATTTAACTGGGGTACAAACGTCACTTCCGGTACATGTTATTGATGCTGGAAACGCGTACTTTCACACACGTTAAAAACGGCGAAAACTGCCCGTTTTTGAGCTGTAAATAACTGTGCCAGTCGAGGTGACCGCGAAGCACAGTTATCTTACTTTAGAGTCCAGAAGATAAAGAAAAACGAAGGTAAAGACAAGAGGGAGCTGAAGGGGCAACAACAGAGGAAGTGGTTAGCAAACATTGGCCGTGGAGATATAAAGATAGAAAATATCGGGAATTATCGCGTTTGCTCACTGCATTTCATCAAATTAATAAAGATAAAACATAATGCCTTATTTGATGAAATGCAGTGAGCAAACGCGATAATTCCCGATATTTTCTATCTTTATATCTCCACGAAATTCAGTTTCCTCCCACAACGCAAAGACGTACAGGTTGTAGGTTAATTTGTTTGGTGAGAATGTAAATCGTCCCTCGTGTGTGTAGAATGGTGTTAATGTGCGGGGATCGCTGATCGGTGTGGACTCGATGAGCCGATTGACATATTTCCGCACTGTAGCTCTAAACTACATTATTGTATCACATTAATTCTGATTGCTCTTAAGTATTCAGAAAAAAAAGTTCCGTAACCTTGGCGTTAAACTGAGCACCATCTCGATTCGTATGATATTCACGCCCATTGAAATCAATTTCCAGTCAAAGCTGATGTATGAATGCACGCCATTTGTTAAGCTTTCATTCTAGTCTTTCGTGGTTCACGGTTTGGAATACAATGTGATTTCTCGATTTGCCAGCTCTCGCCATTTGCAGTGATGGGCATCATTAGCGAAGCTGTGATAATTTTCAGTCCGGCCTTCATCTATATAACGATACCTCGAGTTCCCAGGCCACCCACATCAACGCCATAACATGAAGAAACGTTTCATAAGTTCGTGTCCATAAGTGATAGGAGCAGAATTAGGCCATTCGGCCCATTTGACACGTAAACACATAGAAAATAGGTGCAGGTGTAGGCCATTCGGCCCTTCGAGCCTGTACCGCCATTCAATATGTTCATGGCTGATCATTCAACTCAGTATCCAGTACCTGCCTTCTCTCCATACCCCCTGATCCCTTTAGCCACAAGGGCCACATCTAACTCGCTCTTAAATATAGCCAATGAACTGGCCTCAACTACCTTCTGGGGCAGAGAATTCCAGAGATTCACCACTCTCAGTGTGAAAAATGTTTTCCTCATTTCAGTCCTAAAATATTTCCCCCTTATCCTAAAACAATGACCCCTTGTTCTGGACTTTCCCAACATCGGGAACAATCTTCCTGCATCTGGCCTGTCCAACCCCTTAAGAATTCTGTAAGTTTCTATAAGATCCAACCTAAATCTTCTAAATGCTAGCGAGTACAAGCCGAGTCTATCTAGTCTTTCTTCATATGAAGGTCCTGACATCCCAGGAATCCGTCTGGTGAACCTTCTTTGTACTCCATCTATGGCATGAATGTCATTCCTCATATTAAGAGATCAAAACTGTACGCAATACTCCAGGTGTGGTCTCACCAAGACCCTGTGCAACGGCAGTAGAACCTCTCTGCTCCTATACTCAAATCATTTTGCTATAAATGCTAACATACCATTCGCTTTCGTCACTGCCTGCTGCACCTGCATGCCTACTTTTAATGACGGGTGTAACATGACACCCAGGTCTCGTTGCATCTCCCCCTTTCCTAATCGGCCACCATTCAGATAATAGTCTACTTTCCTTTTTTTGCCACCAAAGTGGATAACCTCACATTTATCCACTTTATACTGCATCTGCCATGCTTTTGCCCACTCACCCAGCCTATCCAAGTCACCTTGCAGCCTCCTAGCATCCTCCTCACAGCTAACACTGCCCCCCCAGCTTCGTGTCATCCGCAAACTTGGAGATGTTGCATTCAATTCCCTCGTCCAAATCATTAATATATATTGTAAATAGCTGAGGTCCCAGCACTGAGCCTTGCGGTATCCCACTAGTCACTGCCTGCCAATGTGAAAAGGACCAGTTTACTCCTCCTCGTTGCTTCCTGTCTGCCAGCCAGTTCTCTATCCACATCAATACTGAACCCCCAATACCGTGTGCTTTAAGTTTGTATACTAATCTCTTATGTTTGACCTTGTCGAAAGCCTTCTGAAATTCCAGATATAATACATCCACTGGTTCTCCCTTATCCACTCTACTAGTTACGTTCTCGAAAAATTCTATAAGATTCGTCAGACATGATTTACCTTTCATAAATCCATGCTGACTTTGTCCAATGAATTCACCACTTTCCAAGTGTGCTGCTATCCCATCTTCAATAACTGATTCTAGCAGTTTCCCCACTACCGATGTTAGATTAACTGGTCTGCAATTCCCCGTTTTCTCTCTCGCTATTTTTTTTAAAAGTAGGGTTACATTAGCTACCCTCCAATCCTCAGGAACTATCCAGAATCTAAAGAGTTTTGAAATATTATCACTAATGCATCCACTATTTCTGCGGCTACTTCCTGAAATACTCTGGGATGCAGCCTATCTGGTCCAGGGGGTTTATCTGCCTTTAAACCATTCAATTTACCTATCGCCACTTCCCGGCTAACCTGGATTTCACGCATTTCCTCCATCTCATTTGACCCCCCCCGTCCCCTTCTATTTCCGGCTGATTATTTATGTCTTCCTTAGTGAAGACAGAACCAAAGTAGTTATTCAATTGATCTGCCATGTCCTTGTTCCCCATTAAGTCCACTCCGCCATTTAATATTCCTCTCTTAACCCCATCCTCCTGCCTTCTCGCCAGAATTCCTGACACCCATACGAAGAAATAAGCTATCAACCTCTGCCTTAATATCAATTGACATGGCCTCCATATCTTTCGATGGTAATAAATTCCATAGATTCACCACCCTCTGACTAAAGACCCCAAACGTCGCCTATCTATTCCCCCGGACATGTTACACACGTTTCTAGCAACAGCGCTTCCATGTATCTCTAAATGTATCATTGTATACCAAAACAGGTCAATTCTCTTCTTGATATTTTTGCTTTTGAGAACCGCTCTTAAATTCTCCCTGACCCCACTGGCCACGGTTTCCTCTGCATGGAATACAGCACCCAATGCATGTCGACAACGAGAATGATTCCGGCGATGCGTGAGTTTACATATGGTGAGCGTTTTATGGCACTGGGCCTCTGCTAAATGGAGGTTGAACGGGGGGAGGTTTGTGGGTGTGGGGGGGGTGGGGGGGGGGGGGGGGGGGGGTTGGTTGTGAAACATTCCAAATAGTTAAAGGTTTGAATAGAGTGGACGTGGAGAAGATGCTTACAACCAGTGGGAGAGTCTAGGACCACAGATCATAGTCTCAGAATAAAAGGACGTACCTTTCGAAAGGAGATGAGGGGGAATTTCTTCAGTCATGGGTTGGTGAATCTGTGGAACAAATAGCTGTTACGGCCGTCAATATATATATACTTAAGGCGGAGATTGACAGATTCTGCATTAGTAAAGGTATAGAGAGAAGACAGGAGAATGGGGTTAGGAGGGAAAAATAAATCAGCCATGACTGAATGTCGGAGTACGGTCGATGGGCCGAATGGTTTAATCTGCTTCTATGACTTATGAATTTATGAACTTAACCCTACACGAGACTGAACCTGTCCATTCCAGCGTCTTCGAAAACCTCCTGCTGATCATCCATTGCTATGCATTCCACCTCTCCGTGCAGGGAGGTATTTACAATTGTACGCTGTACACTGGCTGTATGCATTTATATTTATTTCCTGACTTCCCCCCAGTGATAACCTACGCTGCGGCCAGCAGTCGAAGGAATTGTAGGTACACAAAATTGCTGGAGGAACTCAGCGGGTGCAGCAGCATCTATGGAGCGAAGGAAATAGGCGACGTTTCGGGCCGAAACCCTTCTTCAGTCGAAGGAATTGTGTTACGGCCAGACATCATTGTTGTTGATTGAATGCAATATTCTAGCATCTGTGCTTGCATGTATCTCCTGATGTATCCTCAGTGAACTAAAGCAAGCCTATTCTATTCTTCATATCTTTGTTTTTCAGCTTTACATTTAAATTCGCCCTTGACGTTCCTGTCAAGTGGTGAATCTGTGGATGTTTTTGCCACAGAAGTCTGTGAAGGCAAGTCAATTTATATTTTTACGGCTGAGCTGGATAGATTATTGATTCTCACGGGAATCAGGGGTTATATGGATAATTCAGGAGCATGGGGTTGGCGGGAGAGATAGTTCAGCCATGATTAAATGGTGGAATAGACTTGATGAGCCGAATGTCCTAATTCTGCTTCTATCACTTTTGACCTTATGAATGCCAACCAAACACTGAACGATTCTACAACATAATTTGTAAACATCGCGGGTCCCTGTCACTGGCGGCTCTTTAATAACACAATACCGTTGGACAGTGAGCTTCAAGGATGAATAATCTTTCAATATTATGTCTTACCTGGGATTCCGACTGCAGCCAGAACGGGGTAGAAAATGTAATATAATTCGTGAACATGTTCGTGCATTATTTCCGGTGATGGCCACTTGAAAATAATCGCGCTTAGTTCTAATACAAAACAAACGGCATATTCTTAATATATACTTGTTGGAGCTGCGTCCCTACAGAATCGATTCGGTTAATCCAAAACAACTGCTAATTAATCTCACAGAAAGATATTTAATTTTATTTGTTTTTAATTATATTTTGGTTCAGTTTCGTTTAGCTTAGTTTAGTTTAGTTTAATTTAATTTAGTTTAGTTTAGTGTAGTTTAGATTAGATCATAAGTTCATAAGTGACAGGAGCAGAATTAGGCCATTCGACCTATCAAGTCTGTTCTGCCATTCAATCATGGCAGATCTATCTCTTCCCTTCTAACCCCATTCATCTGCCTTCTCCCCGCATCTCCTGACACCTGTACTAATCAAAATTCTATCTATATCTGCCTTATAAATATCCATTAACATTGCCTCAAGATGCTTAGTTGGATTAGTTTATTTTATTTTAGGTTTGTTTAGATTATTGTTGTAATTTGTTATTGCCTGTTTATGACTGTTTAATGAAATGGACAGCAGTTAATATTCAATTCGATTAAGTATAAAGTCTGAGAGTTTGTAGCATTCAGTATGAGTCTACAGTTAGACATACAGGGTAGGGGGGGGCGGAGACATAAGACGTGGCAGATTCCGGAATCTCTAACAACTAAAAAAACTGATGGAGGAACTCAACGGGTCAGGTAGCATTGTGGAAGGAATTCACGATGAAGTTTCAGGACTAGAGGCTATGAGCTATAGGGGGAGGTTTAGCAAGCTGGGGTTCATTTCCTTGGGGCTCAGGAGGATAAGGGTGATCTTATAGATGTGTAAACAATCATGTGAGAAATAGATCGGGCAAATGCGCAGAATCTTTAGCCCAGAGTAGGTGAATCGAGGACCTGAGGAAATAGGTTTAAAGTGAAGGGGAAAATAATCTGTGGGTAACTTTTTCACCCAAAGGGTGGTGGGTGTATGGAACGAGCTGCAAGAAGAGGCAGTTGAGGCATGGGTGAATCCAATGTTTAGGAAACTGATTCAGATGGATATGGGCCACACGCGGGCAGGTGGGACCATTGTAAGAGTGTCATGTTGGGCGGTGTGGGCAAATGGGCCGAATAGCCTGTTTCCACGCTCTATGACTATAACTCTGTGACTCAAAGGGTCGGACAGTAAACGTTAGGGATCAATTTACTTGTACTGATTTCGCCTGGCCCGCTGTGTTCCTCCAATAGTCTGCGATTTGCTTAGGGTAAGAAGGACAATTATTTCATCCAACAATATACGATGAGGACTAACATCTACCTTCTAACAATTGAACTATACATAATTTATATATATATATATATCTGTGTGTATATATGTGTTAATTATGTGCAGCTTAATTGTTATGGTAAATGTTAGTCCTTTTATATATATGTCCTCATATATATATATATATATATATATATATATATATATATATATATATATATATATATCTGTATATATATATATATATATAATATACAGATACATATACATACACCACCACATATATATCTTCTATATAATATTATATATATATATATATCTATATGTTATATATGTATATATATGTGTATATATATGTATATATATGTATATTTATAATATATATGTATATCATATGTATATGTATATATGTATAGTATGTATTAATATATATTGTATATATTATTGTATATTATCATATGTATACTATTCTCTTATTATTGTCTCTATATACCCTGTATATATTATATCTGTGTTATTATCTGTTACTTCTCTGTATTGTTTTTGTATTTGTTTTGTCTCTGTTTGTATCTGTTGTCTCTAGATTGATGTTGATATTTGTATTTACACATGTCAAATTAATATAATTTCGTATCAAATTATAATAGGTAGATGCATAAATGGACCTTCGGCTTGGAAAGGGGAGGGAACTAGTAGCAGAGTCTAGGGCCAGATGCCACAGCCTCAGAAATAAAGGACGTTCCTTTAGGAAGAAGGTAAGGAGGAACGTCTTCAGTTCATAGGCTGGTGACGCTGTTGAGTTCATTGCCGCAGAAGGCGGTGGAGGCAAAGTCAGTGTATATTTTACTTCGGAGTCACGTGAGTGACTACGTTAAGAACCCGCTCAGCGCCCATGCGCGAATTAACGCCAGCAGTGCAACAGCGGCCGCAACGGGATGTTAGGCGCTCCCGCTACAGAATGAATTGCACCGTCAGGTGAGTACCCTGAGGTCGGGTTTCTATTACAGGGGAGCCTTTTTCTGCTTGTGTTTTACAGGCAGAGAAAAAGGCTCTGAAACAAAACTGTCCCCTGTTCAAGGAGGAACGTTTTCCGTCGGGGAGGGGGGCAGCAACAGGCGGTAGGAGCGTTTACCCGGTGTTCCGCTATTCCCCGACACCGTGCCGAGCCCAGCCCGCTAGTACTTGAGCAGCGGGCTGGATGCATAGCCACCCGAAGAGGCAGCCGGCAGGTGTTGTCCCGATTTCGGACGGGACGTCTCTCCACCCGCACGGGGGTGGGGGGGGGGGGGGGAGAAAGCCGCCTGAAGGGTATCTCGGAGCAGGTGCCTGTGAGACGCGCTGCTTGAGGGGCGCTCTCGCTTCTACAAGGCTCAACATCTCTAGAACAAGGCGGTAGGAACAATTACCGGGCGCACCGATATCCCCATCACCGCGCCGAGCCCAGTCCCGCTAGTGCCTGAGCTGCGGGCTGGATGTTTAGCCATCCGAAGAAGCATCCGGCCGGTGGCGTCCGATTCGCCGGACGGGGACATGTCTCCACCTAAACGGATGAGAAACAGCCGCCTGAGCTGCATCCAACAGCTATTGGAGCAGCTCCAGCGGGATGCGCAGAAAGAGCGCTCTCGCGGAGGGAGATCAGGCACCCCCTCCACAGTGTTTAATGCACTGCCCTCTGCTCCCTCATTACTGGAGGCTAGCATTGGTGACCAGGGCTGGGCTGGTCTGGAACAGGGGTTGGCGGACGAGATCGGGAGTATGCAAGGGGTGCAGGAGCAGGAGGAGCTGCTGGGTGTGGTGGACCGCTATGTAGCAACCCCACGCGCTGGAAGACCGCTGGAACCGAAACTGGCGGCCAGCATTAATCATCTTTCGAATAAACCCTTGCAGGAGAAGGTGCTTTCTGAGGCGCTAGACCTTTACACAGCACCAGAGAACTGTGAGGCCCTCAGAGTGCAGACTGTGAACAGCCAAATCTGTGGGCACGTGGGGTCACACATTCGTAACTATGAACTAAAGTTACAGCGGATCCTAAGGCCCCTGACGTCGGCCATCACAGCCTTTCCTCGTTCTGTGGACATCACGGACATGAATACCTGCCAGCAGGATGTACTGGCATTGATGTGCAACACTCAGTTTGAGATTAACAACTTCCGGCGGGAAATCGTAAGACCTGCCCTCAATCCCAAATTTGCTGGGTTATGCAATGCCCCAGCTGCAGAGAAGGACGCTCTGTAATTCGGGAAGGACCTCACCAAAAAGGTAAGGGACATGGAAGAGGCATCGAAAACTTTCAGCCTCATGAGGGCAGGCCGCGGGACGAGCAAACCAAGATCTATAATACCCAAGCGGCAGCACCCCACGGCATCCACCAGTCGACGTCCTCAATGTGGGACTGGTGAAAGCTCGGGGACCGCATTTTATCCCCAAATATATTTTTTAGATCAGGGCCCAGAGCGGACCCCATGGAAAATGCGCCACCCCCCAACATCGCCAGCACGTCAGACAAACAAAGCCTTCAAGGACATGAGAAAACAGAAGAAACGCCAATAACCATGGAGGTAGGTGGGTCTGGTTCCTGCCAGCATATAGACAGTAAGGGTTATTTACTAACAGGGGGGAGATTACACTTGTTCAAAGAAGCATGGGGTACTGTCACGAGTGAAAAGTATATACTCAACAGCATTAGTGGGTATAAAATACAATTCATGTCAGAAAAATCGCCGCCAGTTCAACATTGGCCCCAAAGGGTATTTTCTCCCTCCGTCAAAAAGAAACGTGAGGAACTAGCTGAACTGGTGAGACTTATCACAAAGGGGGTCATCGAAAAGACCAAACATGAACCTTTGGAATTTGTATCGAATATATTCACTAAAACCAAAAAAGATGGTGGATGTCGCTTCATCATTGACTTAACATCACTAAATAAGTTTGTTAAGTATATACATTTCAAAATGGAGACATTTGTTACTGCCAAACAACTGATTTCCAAAGGATACTTCATGGCAAGCATTGATCTTAAAGATGCTTACTGTCTAGTACCGATACATAAGGATCATCGCAGATACCTAAACTTTATCTGGATGGGACAGAATGGCAGTGCAAAGCATTGCCCGATGGTCTAACTTCAGCCCCAAGATTATTCACCAAAATATTGAAACCAGCCATGGCAATACAAAGAAAACAAAAACATATTGTCATGGCATATCTGGATGATATTCTGATAGTAGGGAAAACGATGGAATTGGCTGTGGCAGCACTATCAGCTACAAAACAGCTCCTCGAAACTCTGGGGTTCGTCCTACATCCAGATAAATCTAAGTTGAAACCATCCACTATCATGGACTACCTGGGGTTCACAATTAACTCAGTCCATATGACTGTTACCTTGCCAAAGGCAAAAATGGTTGAATTAGCACAATCATGCAACAATTTGATGGTCAACGAGCGACCAACTATTCGACAAGTAGCAAGAGTAATTGGGAAAATGGTAGCAGCATTTCCGGCTACACAATTCGGACCTTTGCACTATCAAAATTTACAGAGAGCAAAGGTACAGGCACTAAAACGACATACAGGTCACTATGATCGTGTCATGAAATTACCCACTGAAGCAATATCAGAGCTACAGTGGTGGGCAGAAAAGGTTTGGCATAGTTTCAGCCCTATCATCATCACTAACCCTACTTTAGTTATTCAAACAGATGCCAGTGCTCAAGGCTGGGGAGCGACTAACTCCATATCCAGCACAGGTGGTAGATGGACTAACCTAGAGTCATCATTACTACTTACACTGGGCATTAACTATCTAGAGATGTTGGGCGCCTGTTATGGTTTAAAAGCATATGTATCTAATATGCAGCACTTGCATGTTCGGTTACAAATTGATAATACTATGGTGGTGGCTTATATTAACCATATGGGTGGCATAAAATCATTATCATGCGACAAATTGGTCAACATGATTTGGCAATGGTATGTCGAAAGACATATTTGGTTATCAGATACTTACCTACCAGGTAAGCTAAACACCCATGCCATGAGAAATTAAACGCCTGGGTTGCAGGTTTGAACAGACCTTATCTGGAACTGGGATTGTCCGAACAAACCATCACCACCATGTCGGCATCCCTTCGAACATCCACCATGAGGCAGTACTTAACCAGCATCAAAAAATGGGAGAAGTACTGCCAGGAAACAGGGACAACGTACGCAACAGCCACAGCCACCAACGTACTGGGGTTCCTGGCCGATCTACACCATGATGAAGGGATCAGCTACTTGTATCCGCTCAGAGGGTCCAGTCACTACACAAGTTAAGGCTGGACAACATGGTGACCACCCCAGATCAGATCACATTCATCATACAGGTTCTCGTGAAACAATGCAGGCCAGGAACAGCTAATCCATAGTGATATTCCGGGCCTACCCACCAGAGCCACGATTGTGTGTCGTGACCCATCTGCAACATTACATAGACACAACCCACAATATCAGAGGGAGTGAAAAAGCCTTATGGGTCAGCCACAAGAAACCTCATGGCCGGGTAACGAGCCAAACCATTTCAAGATGGCTCAAACAGGTACTGAAGGCTGCCGGAATAGATACTGATACATTTAAGTCTCATTCCACTAGGACAGCATCTACGTCAACGGCCGAGAGAATGGACGTACCGGTTGACCATATTCTGAATACAGCAGGATGGTCGAGGGAAACGACATTCAGAATTTTTATAACAAGACGTTGACAAAACCTGATTTATTTGCAGAGAAAATATTACAAGCTGCAAATATTTAATTTAAGCCCGGGGGAGCAATTTATTTTGTTATTGTTAAAAAAAAACTTTTTTATTTCTCGAAAAAACAGATTCATTGGTTGATTACGATAACACTTCTTCCCTCAAGAACTTCGGCAGTGAGTGAAATAAAACTGTTACACGGTTTGAAATCACAGAGCTTTGAAGTCTTCACGTAGTCACTCACGTGACTCCGAAGTAAAATAGTAAGATTAAACGAGAACATACCAGTTTGAAGTTTGATCTGTATTTTATGAGGAGTTACGATGAGGGATTACGTGCCCTCCGCTCCCACCCTCATTGTATGGATCAAACTAATAACTGATGTCTCCTTTTCTTTACTATGTTTACTTCAAATAACTGTGTCTATCTGTGATTCCACACGGCTGCTTGGAAGTATTTGCGCATGCGCGCTGAGCGGGTTCTTCACGTAATCCCTCATCGTAACTCCTCATAAAATACAGATCAAACTTCAAACTGGTAAGTTCTCGTTTAATCTCACTATTTTAAGGCAGAGACCTAATGACCACATGACATAAATACACTTTTAGTGTGAATGGACAATATATTGCCTGAAATGCATAGGTATGAATCGTAGTCTTTTTAATAACGTCTCCAGCGGTATTCCATGTGCGGTGTATGTGGGATATAAAACTTAGACGGTCATAAGGTCATAAGGTCATAAGTAATGAGCGCAGGTATTAGGCCATTCAGCCTAGCAAATCTACGCCACCATTAAATCATGGCTGATATATCTTTAGCTTCTAATCCCTTTCTCCTGCCTTCCCACCATAACTATTGACACCCGCATAATCAAGAATATATCTACCTCTGCCTGAAACATAACCATTGACTTGGCCTACACAGCCTTCTGCGGCAAATATTCCACAGATTCTCAACCCGCTGACTAAATAAATTATTCCTCATTTCCTTCCTAAAGGAACGAGTTTTTATTCTGAGGCTATGGCCTCTAGTCCTAGACACTATTGGAAACACCCTGCCCACATCCACTCTTTCCATGCCTTTCACTATTCTCTATATGCAGAAGTAATATTAACCCGGGTACACTTTATGTTAGCCCGGTCAGCACTGTTACAGTGGGTGCAAGGCTTCCTCGTTGAGCTCGAACCTCGGTGGTCTTACTCAACTCAAATGAAAGTGAGTTGAGCGGGAACTTCCGGCGAGCGCTGCATCAGCCATGCAGGAGCCGACCAGAACCGGGAAGGAAGAGGGCGGAATGGAGAAGTGAGGCGAGAAGGAAGAGGGGGAATTCGGGACACTTTTGAATACCGTTGAAACATTGTCGGCACCCTATACGTGGCGGCTCTTTGCATATTTGGTTATTGTATCTTAGCAAAACAAAGATTTTCACTGCGCCTGGTACATGTGAGAAAAAAAGTATCAATTAATCAATCAACCAACTATCAACTTTTGTAGGAAAGAACTGTAGATGCTGTTTTAAATCGAAGGTAGACAGAACTGCTAGAGTAACTCAGCGGGACAGTCATAATCTCTGGAGAGAAGGAATGGGTGACATTTCGGGTCTAGATCCGTCCTCAGACTGTCAACATGTGGTGCCTGGAAGGAGGATGGACGGTGGTTCAGCGGTGGAGTTGCTGCCTGACAACGTCAGAGACCCGGGTTCGAACCTGACCACAGATGCTGCCTGCCCGGAGGCTGTGCGTTCTCCCCATGAACCCTAATGGACGCTTGTGATTTCCCCGGGTGCTCCCCCGCCCCCCCCCCCTCCCGCACAACCCAAAGACGCTCAGGATTACAGTTTTATTGCGATCTGCAAATTGTCTCTAGTATGGAGAATAGTGCTAGTCTAAGGGTTATAGTTGGTCAGCTTCGAATAGGTAGTCCGAAGGCCTTTTTCCGCGCTGTTTGAACTACACTAGACTACGAGAGAGCGTGAAACCAGGTCCTTTGGTCCACAGAGTCCACGCCGAACAGCGATCACACTGTACATAGCACAATCCTACACACTAGGGACAATTTACGATTTTTACCGGAACCAGTTAACCTCAAACCTGTAAGTGTTTGGAATGTGGAAGGAAACCAAAGTACACAGAGGAGACCCACGCGGTCACAGGTAGAATGTGCAAACCCCGTACAGATCGAACCCGGGCCTCTGCGTTGTAAGGCAGCAACTCTACCGCTGCACAACCATGCGGCCAGGAGAGATGGTGGTGGGAATAGGAGCATGAGGGAGAGGAGGAGGGAGGGAGAAGAAAATGTAATGGGCAAGGCAAGGGACGAGGAGGTGATGTAGGGTTTGGATTGGTGGACGAGGGGAGTGGGCGAGGAGCAGGATGATGAGGGGAGGAGGAGTGAGGGAGAAGGGGAGGAAGCGGATCAGATATTAAGGCGTGGGGAGGAGTGGTCGATGAGCGAAGGTTATGAGAGAAGGACGGGTAGGGGGGGTGAGTTGGTAGGTAGAAGGATCAAGGGAAAAGAGAGGAACGCGGAGAGTGAGAGGTGGGAGGCTAGAGAGGGCTCAACATAGGGAGGTAAAAGGAAGGGAGTGGAGGAGAAGTGGTTAAGATGAGGCAGAAATGGAATGGGATGAGGAGGGGAGGCAGGGGAGAAAAGGAATGGCGTAGAGGGGGGGGAGGCAGGGGTGGGGAGGTCGTTGACGCAGAAGGAGGGCTGAGGGAGACGGGAGAAGGGGGAAGGGGAGGGCCCGGAGGAAAATACGTGAGAGGAGAGGGAAGGAGGAAGCCTTGGGAGCGGGGTGATTTCAGTTTAGTTTAGACATACAGCGCGGAAACAGGCCCGTCGGCCCCCTGAATCCGCGCCAACCAGCAATATTAAAACTACACTACACACACTATGAACTTTGTTCACTTATACCGAGCCCATTAACCGAAGATCACGGATAAACCCCACGCTATCAAGGGAAGAACGCATAAATTCCGTACAGAGAAGCTACAAGCGCTCTAGGCAGCAAGTGTATCGCAGAGCAACCGTGCCACAAAGAGAAGGGGGTGGGGGTAGGTGGAAGGAGGAATGAGAGGAGGGGGGAGGCAATGGGATGAGGCAGAGGCTCTGTCTTTCTCTCTCTCTCTCTCTCTCTCTCTCTCTCTCTCTCTCTCTCTCTCTCTCTCTCTCTCTCTCTCTCTCTCTCATCCTCTCTCTCCTCATCTCTCTCTCTCTCTCTCTCTCTCTACTCTCTCTCTTCTCATTCTCTTCTCTACTTTCTGCGTCTCTCCTCTCTCTCTCGGTCTCTCTCTCTCTCTAACTCTCTCTCTCTCTCTCTCTCATCTTCTACTCTCTCTCTCCCTCCATCTCTATCTTTCTCTCTCTCGTGTTCTCTGCTCTCTTCGTCTCTCTGCTCTCCTCTCCCTCTCTCTCCCTCTCTCTCTCTCTCTCCCTCTTCTCTGTCTCTCTCTCTCCCTCTCTCTCCCTTCTCCTCTCTCCTTCTCTCTCCTCTCTTCTCTCTCTCTTCCTCCCTCCCCCCCTCTATCTCTACCTCCATCCCACTCTCTCTCTCTCTCTCTCTCTCTACCTCCCACCCACCCACTCCCTCCCTGTTCCAATTCCTAATTGTATCGATCTGTTTCCACGTTTCTTTCAGTCATGCTCAATTTCTGTCTGTTCGTGTTCGCGCATTCTCTGCCCTCCATCGCGCATAGGGTTTGATTTATCTCTTTACTGCTTTGGTACATAGCCACAGTGTAAGGAACAAGGAGGCAGGAAGTAGTATATGGGATAAATATGCGCGAGGATTAGTTTGGGCGGTCTAGTAAATTTCCTGAACACCCAGACCATCCAATCCATTTACCTGTCTCAATGTTTCTTAAAAGTCGCGATAGTACCTGCCTCCTCCGACAGCTCGTTCCACACACCGACCGTTTCTTTGTGTAAAAAAGGAACCCCTCGGCCTGATATTACATCTTTCCCCCCTCAACTTAACCCTATCTCCTTTACCGCTTCAATCCTCACGCCCTTCCTCCACCGTTAACTGTTATAGAGGGATTGAGTTATACGACAAGAGACACATCGACCCAACTCGTCCATTCTGACTAATGTCCCTTCCTCGTCCAACGGAGTTTCAGGCGACTGAGGAAGATTGCCCCATAATCCAGAATTTGCAGTCTCTTACTTTCCCTAACCAGACAGCCTCGCCCTTCACCCTAACATTGAGCGCTATTCCTGAACTCTCGCGATATCACCGTTCAAAGCCTCCCACTAGCCGGATGCTTATTCACCTGCAAGATATCACACCAACACATCTACTTCATTACAAGATTTTGGAGGTTCGGCATGTCCCCAACCACTCTCATCAACGTCCACCGATGCAGCGAAAACAAAGCCAAATATTGGGATGCGCCACAGCTTGATTTGGAACCAGCTCCATCCTAGACGCAAGAAACTGCAGAGAATTGTGGACGGAATCCAGATCATTACTCAAACCAATCTCCCTTCCATTGACTCTATTTGCATCTCACGCTGCCGCGACAAGGCCAGCAGCATAATCAAGTACCAGTGTCGCCTCGGTTAACCCTCCGCTCTCCCATGGGCAAGAGGTGTAGAAGTGTGAAAACGAACACCATTAAATCGAGTCAATGTAAGAGAGGTTTGTGTGTGTGAAGGCCTATGCGGCGTCCAAAACGCACTGCAATTTCTTGCGGTCTTGGGTGTAGCTGTTCACAAACCAAGTTGTGATACATCCTGATAAAATTATTTCCAGGGTGCATCAGTAGATGTTGGTGAGAGTTGCCGGGGATATGCGTGGGAAGGGACATGGGGAGGGGTTAAAGCGGAGAATAACAGTGAAATGGGGTACTCGGCTTGGGAGCTGAGCGTATGGAGGATAGTACTTCGTGATGACAGGGCGGTGCGAGATGTTGGGAGAAATTTGATCCCATCGAGATGGGGGTCTCTGGAAAGAGAGAGGGTCGGATGTCGAGACCTCCTCTATCTCCTGTGTTTCTGAAAATTCCAATATTCACTGTTCCTCGTGCCCAACTAGCAAATCTCAATAGTTCAATGGTTCTTTCTTATCGCGCGTCCCAAGGTACTGTGAGATTCTTTTTTCTTGCTTGTGGCTCAGTAAGAATATTGTCATACATAAGTGCAATCCCCGATTAAGTGTAGAATGCATTGAAACAGCCCAGTGAGTCTATATGCAAAGCCGACAGTCACTTTGGGCTTTATGGACAACATTACCACCTTCCCTTGCAAACACAGGAGATGCAACAGCTGTCGCTATACCTCTCCCCTCAACTCTGTCCAGGGGTCCTGACAGTCCTTTCATGTGAGGCAAAATTTCACTTGCACCTCCTCCAACCTTATCTACTATATCCGCGGTTCCAATTGTGGACTCCTATATATCGTTGTGACCGAGCTGTAGACTGTGCGATCTTTTCGCTGAACACTTTCACTCAGTCCACCTTGCCCTACGTGATCCCCCCCACTTTGCCAAACACTACTACTCCCCTGCCCATTCCCACATTGACCTTTCAGTCCTGGGCCTCTTCCATTGTCAGAGTGAGGGCAAACGAAAATTGGAGGAATTCGCTTGGACAGTGTACAACCCAGCGGTATGAATATTAATTTATCTAACTTCAGGTAATCTTTGCTTGCCCTCACTCCCGTCCATCCGCCACCCGAGTCGCCCTACCAGTTTCATTGTCGTCCTGTTCAATTTCCGTCGATATCATTCGTTATCACCTAACCCACAGCCGACAATGGACCATTTCGGGCTCCACATGTCCTTGAAGGTCGTTGCTTTTTGCATGACTTTCATTCATTTGTTCTGTACCTCTCTAAATCACCGACTGTTTTTCTCGTTTCCCTTTCTCGTGACTCTAAGTCTGAAGAATGGTCTCGACGTGAACCGTCGCCTAATCATTTTCTCCAGAGACGCTGTCTGGCCCGCTGAGTTACTCCGATTTTTTGTGTCTAACATCATTGAGCTGCTATGGTACATAAAAAAATCTTTGCGAAGAACGACCCAATCTCACCGCTCTTACACGCTGTTGATTCATGTTCAATTGCTTCATTTGGTCCCAAGAGGCGATTCACTGGAGTGTTGTGTACCCTTTGCGTAATCGCAATAACTATATATTCTTGGAAAACGACAATCTGTTGGTGCATTCTCCGGGGTTGCTATCAAACCTCATTAGTCTTCAGTCCCTCCCGGATATAGACACACAAGGAGCTGTTCTTGACCACTTTTCTATTCGGTTTCGCGACGCTTTCCACCCCGACACTCCGGCACAAACTAGGTCCGAAAATGGGAGACCTGGTTTTCCACTTGGTCCAAGACGTGTTCTACCATTCGCTGGCTGTTGTCGGGGTTACCGGTAGGTGAGAGAAGGGCGCACTCACTTAACCAGAGACGTTCTGCTTAAAAACGCGATGCCTGTGTAGGGTTTATGTGCGGACGAGTGTGAAAATATTAGTGTATAAGTGGGTGTAGATTTGTGAAGGAATAATGTGCCTGTGTCACTGTGTACGACTCTGTCTCTTTAAACCCAAAACTGCGGGTTTCATGTGCATAAAGGAACTGCAGATGCTGGTATAAAACGAAGAGCACAAAATGCTGGAGTAACTCAACATGTCAGGTAGCATATATGGAGGAAAGCAATTTTTGACGTTTCTGGTCGAGACCCTTCTTCATATTTGGCTATATATTTCAGTGTGTATGTTGGACCGTGTGAGTTTGATGCCGGAATGGTGGCGTAGCGGTAGAATTGCTGCCTTTCAGCGACAGCCACCCTGGTTGGATCCTTACCACGGGCGCTGTCCGTACGGAGTTTGTACTTTCTCCGCGTGACTGCGTGGTGTTCTCCGGGTGCTCCATGCACTCCAAAGACGTGCAGGTTTGTACGTTAATTGGCTTTCGTAAATTGTAAATTGTGACTACTGTGTAGGATTGTGCTAGTGTACGGTGTGATCGCTGGATGGCGCGGGTGCGGTGCGCCGAATGGCCTGTTTCCACGCTCCATGCGTACTCTAATGTAGTTTAAAGAGCGCGGACAGAGGCCCTTCGACCCACCGAAGGGCCTATTTCGAAGCTGACCAGATAACCGTTACACTAGCACTATCCTACACACCAGAGACAATTTGCAGATACCGATAGAGACTGTGATACAGCTATGTATTTTGGACGTGAAGTGAAACCGATGCATCCGGGGAAAACCCAAGCGTGCATTATGGTTCTAGTTACGTTCACGGTGAGAACGCACAGACTTCGAACAGGCAGCACCCGGGTCTCTGGCGTTTTAAGGCAGCAACTCCACCGCTGCACCACCGTGCTCCTCGGCTGATCGTGATCGAGTCCAGGGAGGGGGAATGGATTCAGTGAAGATGAGAACACGTCGTCAAGAATCAAAAGTGTAAAGAGTAATTTCTTGTAATATTTGCCGAAACTGAAGAATGAAATTATTAATTGCAGCTTCGCTGAACCTTCAGTGTTAAGACAGTGAAGAGCAGAGTCTCATTGACAGAAAGAATAGGAGATGGGATAATATCCATTATCTGCACAGTTAGCTTACTGTTAGAACAGTGGGTATTAGGGTCTGGGTGACGGAGGGTTTGGACAAAGGGATATTATCCGTTTCGATTAGTTTAGAGATACAGCAAGGACACAGGCCCATAGGTCCAACGCGTCCTCACCGACCAGCAATCGCCCATGCACTAGTTCAATGTTATCCCAGTTTGGCATCCCACACAGTCGGGCTATTAACTAGAGGCCAATTGAACTGCAAATCTTCACTTCTTTGTAATGTAGGAGGAAACCGGAGCATCCCAACAAACCCCAAGCAGGTCATGGGGAGAACTTACAAACTCCGTACAGCCAACACAGCACTCGTATTCAGGGTGGAACCCGGGTCTCTTGCGCTGTAAGGCAGCAGCGCGACCGTTGCGCCACGGTGCTGCTTAACTGATAAACATATTTAACTATGGAGACCATTAAAGTTTGGAGAGCATGGATCAAATCCGAGCAATTGGCTTGTTAACATATTGGGTACTTACCGCTTGGCAAAACCGGGAACAGCTGCGTAATGGGAGGATTTGGCTATTGAAATTGCTATTGCTTTATGATTGCCACGTGTACCGAGATATCTTTAACAACGTTTATTCCCTAGCTGAATACAATCAAGCCATACAAAAAAAAATTCCAGCATGCATTGAGTGTACAGCATGTACAGTGTCTTGGATAGAGTGTGTGTGGTGAGGATATTTCCACTAGTGGGAGAGTCTGGGACTAGAGGTCATAGCCTCAGGATTACAGGACGTTCCTTTTGTAATGAGATGATTACGAATTTATTTAGTCAGAGGGTGGTGAATCTGTGGAATTATTTCCCACAGGAGGCTGTGGAGGCCAAGTCAATGGATATCTGTAAGGCAGAGAAAGATAGATCATTGATTAGTAAGAGTGCCATGCGTTACATGGAGAAGGCAGAGGAATGCTGTAAGGAGGGAAATACAAAACGGCCATGATTCAATGGCGGGGCAGACTTGATGGGCCGAATGGTTCGTATCACATATGACCTGATAACAATATATAAAATATAGTGCACTGTGTTATAGTGTTACAATTACAGAGAAAGTACAAGGTCCGTAGTTAGGTTCATTAGAATCGTGGGAGCATGGGGCGGCACGATGTGCAATGGGGGCGGCGGGGTGACGCAACGGTAGATTTGGTTTGTGTGGTGGACTGGACGACGCCTGAAAATCTGCAATTTCACTCAGTCTTGGGCAGAACCGTTGCCATACCAAACTGCGACCTATTACAATTCGATCCTTTCTCCGATGAATCTGGTGAAACAAATAATTATAATTGGAGAGATGCCGAAATTCCTGAGGAGGTAGTTTAGTCCGTCTGCTTTCTTGGCGCAGATCAATGTGGTTATTGAGTCGATCTTAAAGCATGGTAACAGGCCCTTCGACCCAATTTGCCTTCACCGGCCAAAGTCCCCTCTACACTCGTCTCATCTGCCAGCATTTGCCCCATATCTCTCTAAACCTGTACTATCCATGTACCTGTACAAATGTTTCTTAAACGTTACGATACTACCTGCTTCAACTACCCCTTCCGGCAGCTCGTTCCATACACTCACCCTTTGTGTGAAAAAGTTACCCCTCAGGTTCCTATTAAATCCTCCCCCCGCTCCCACACCCTCAGCTTAAAGCTACGTATTCTGGTTTTCCATTCTCCACACTGGGCAAGAGACTATATGCGTCTATCCGATATATGTGCCGAATACCTTGTTGGCCGATGAAGGCAAATTGGGTCGAAGGGCCTGTCACCATGCTTTAAGATCGACTAAATAACCACATTGATCACTCTATCTACATGGTGTGTCACTTCAAACGAACAATGTTCCTGTACTTCTAAATCCCTGTCCTCTACAACACTCCCCTGAGCCCCACGGTTCACTCTGTAGGTTCCGCCCATGTTGGTGCTCCCAAAATACAACACCTCGCATTTATCTTTATCAATGTGATTGGTCCAGGACAACTTGGTGATGATGTCTACGCCCACGAACTTGAAGCTCTCGACCATCACTCCATATGGTCACAGCGCAGCCTCCTTCGTTCCAGTGAGAAACAACACACCCATCCAATCTCTCATTATAACTAAAGCTCTCCGCTCTCTCTAATGCATGGGCCGAGATGTTGCGAGATGCACCATTTCCTCCCACTGTCACGCAACTATGTACCTGCACTCCGTGTTTTATCTGCTCTGCAACACACCCTATCTACCTTTGACATCACTTTAAAGCAGCGACGTACCTGCACTCTTAGATCCCTCAGCTTTACAACACACCCTATCTACATGTGACACTACTTCCAAGCAACGATGTACCTGCACTCCTAGATCCCTCTGCTTTATAACACACCCTATCTACCCGTAACACCACTTACAAGCAACCATGTACCTGCATTCTTGCATCGCTCTGCTCTACAATACTTCCCACTGTCCTTGCATTCGCCTTATTTGTCCTGGCCCAGTTTGACTTCCCAAAGTGCAACACCTCCCACTTATCTGTATTATACTCCATCAACCATTCCTCGGCCAACTTGCACGACGGATCAAGCTCCTGCTTTTTTAGTTTAGATTAGCTTCGAGATAGAGTGCAGAAACATGCAGTTCGGCCCCCGAGTCCGCTCCGACCAGCGATCCCGCCCACTAACACTTTTCTACGCACACTGGGGCAAATTCACAACATTAACGAAGCAAATTTTACTACAAACCTGTTCGGCCTTGGAGTGAGGGATGAAGTCGGAGAACCCTGGGAAAACCCACGCAGGTCACGGGGAGAACGTGCAAACTCCATACAAGCAGCACTCGTGGACAGAATCGAACCCAGGTCGGTGAGGGCGCTGCAATGGTGGCAGCCCTGTCAGCAGCGCGTTAGTTATTTTCAACTTTTTTAATTTTTTTAGTATGTTTTAATGTATGTTTTTAATATTTATTTGTGTGTTTTGAGTGGGGGTGGTGCGGGGGGGGGGGGGGGGGGGGGGAAACCGTTTCGGTCGCCTCCTCCAAGGAGAGGCGACTTTTTCCAGGTCGCCTCCCCCGTGGCCTAACAGCGAGGATCGGCGCGGGCTTTCCCGGAGACGAGCCCGGGGCTCGGGGCTCCGGCGGCGGGTGCAGCGTGGACTGTCAACGCGGAGCGGGCGAGCCCTCGCTGGGGCTCGCTGGAGGCGAGCGCTCCGTTTCGTCGGCCCGCAGCAGCCGGCAGCCTGAAGCCGCGGTCTGCACAGCTCCAGCTGGCGCGGCGTCTACAGCCCGGGATCCCTCGTGGGGTCCCGGGGTAAGACGAAGCCGTCACTGCCGGCCCGCGGCCAACTTCTACCGCGGGCGCGGTATGGACTTAACATCACCCCTGGAGGGGAGCTTCGACCGCCGGCCCTGCGGTCTGCGGTGCTTCTGGCTGCGACGTGGAGAGAACTTTAAATCTTCGGCCGCCGGCCTGCGGCCTACACCAACTTAAAGCCGCGGTCTCCGGTGGGGAAGAGCCGACTCTGGACATACCTGGACTCGTACCTTGTCCTTACCATCTGGACGCCCGCAGCGGCGGCTGCGGAGGGTTGAGGTCCCGATCACGGGGGAAAATGGAGGAGGGCTGGCCAAATTGTGTGCCTTCCACCACAGTGATGAATGCTGTGGTGGATGTTTATGTTACATTTTCATTGTGTTTTTGTGTGCGCTCTTTATCATTGTATCGCTGCTGACATATTCATTTCACTTGCACTTTTTGTGCAATGTGACAAATAAACCGTATTGTATTGTATTGACGCTGCGAAGCACCAGCTCTACTGTTACGTCACCGCGCAGCCTCTATATAACCATATAACCATATAACAATTACAGCACGGAAACAGGCCATCTCGACCCTTCTAGTCCGTGCCGAACACATAAACTCCCCTAGTCCCATATACCTGCGCTCAGACCATAACCCTCCATTCCTTTCCCATCCATATAACTATCCAATTTATTTTTAAATGATAAAAAACGAACCTGCCTCCACCACCTTCACTGGAAGCTCATTCCACACAGCTACCACTCTCTGAGTAAAGAAGTTCCCCCTCATGTTATCCCTAAACTTCAGTCCCTTAATTCTCAAGTCATGTCCCCTTGTTTGGAGATTCCCTACTCTCAGTGGGAAAAGCTTGTCCACGTCAACTCTGTCTATCCCTCTCATCATTTTAAAAACCTCTATCAAGTCCCCCCTTAACCTTCTGCGCTCCAAAGAATAAAGCCCTAACTTGTTCAACCTTTCTCTGTAACTTAGTTGCTGAAACCCAGGCAACATTCTAGTAAATCTCCTCTGTACTCTCTCTATTTTGTTGACTAACAATTTCCTTAACCTTCTTTTCTATCTACAATACCACCAGTTTAAGAGGCATCTGTAGACTTGCTAATCCTGTGCCATCACACCTTACTTTGGGAACAGCTCTATCCAAGATCGCAACACATTGCAGCGAATTGTGGACGCAGCGCAAACCATCACAAAAAAAACAATTTTTCTTCCATTGACTCCATCTACACCTCACCTTGCCTCGGCAGGTCCAGCAGCATAATCAAGCACAAGTGGCACCCTGGACACTACTTCTTCTCCCCTCTCCCATCAGGCAAAATATATAGAAGTGGGAAAATGCACACATCCAGATTCAGGGACAGTTTCTTCCCAGCTATTCTCAGGCAAATGAATCATCCTACCATAATCAGAGAGCAATGCTAAACTACTATCTACCTCAATTCCTGGGTCAGACATTGATGACTTTACCTTGTGCAAAACGTTGCCCCCTTATCAAGTATCTATACACTATAAATGACTCGATTGTAATCATAGTGTTATCTTTCTGCTGACTGCATAGCATGCAACAAAAGATTTTCACTGTAATTCGGTACACGCGTCAATAGACTAAACGTAACTGTACAACATGTTGTCCGACAGGAAATAGTGTTTTCGGGCCAACTGTAACTGTGAACTGATTGTTCTATATTATATTCCACTCTCCGAGGATTGGGCCGAGATGTTAGGACGCCGACCAATCACATTTTTCCCTCCGCTTTTCAACAGCGAATGTCATTACCATCGTGATCCTGTGCCGAGGGAACTGCGGCCTCGCCGGCTGCACGGTTCGGTACCTGGTGTCCATGGCCGGGGCAGACCTGCTGGTCATCATCTTCTGCGTTGTCCTCAACCACCTGATCTTGCTCTACTTCCCCTACTCCGTCCTCCTGCATTACAGCGTCTGTGCCCTCAACAGCATCGTGAACGCGGCGGCCGTGGACTCCTCCGTCTGGCTCACCGTGGCTTTCACCTTCGACCGCTTCGTCGCAATCTGCTGCCCGCGAATGAAGCTCCGTTACTGCACGGAAAAAACGGCGACCCGGGTGATCACCACCTTGTGCGCCGTCAACTACCTGCGAAATATCCCACGATATTTCACCTACGAACTCGCCCGGAGCCCCGGCCCTTTCCCTATATGTCGGCTTCGAAACGTGTGTTCAAAGTCCCTTTGGGCCGTGTACATGTGGACGGGGACGGTGCTAACCCCTCTCATTCCCTACGTGGGAGTTCTGCTGCTGAACGCTCTGACCGTCCGTCACATCTTGGTGACGAGCAGGGCTCGCAAGGGTTTCCGCGGAACCGGAGGCGGCGGTCAACAGGTGGACACTGAGATGGAGAACAGGATGAGGTCCATGGTTCTCCTCTTCACCATCTCGGGCAGCTTCGTGATACTGTGGATACCCAGGGTAGTGGACTTTGTGTACCAGGAGATCCTTCTGGAGATGACGCCCAACCTCAAAGTTAGCCAGGTGGGAGCCATGCTGATGTATCTCAACCCTTGCAGCAACACCTGTATCTACGCCCTGACCCAGGCCAAGTTCAGGGAGCAGATGTATGAGGTTGTCACCTTTCCCGTCTGCCGGTTGCTGAAGTTCCTCTCGGACTCAGTGCCCAAGCGTGGACTCCGCCCGCGACACTGACCCCGAGGGACTGACATCTGCCCGGACCCAACTGGCTTGCCTCAACCAATCGTTGCAGTGACGCAGCGGTGTTGCTGCCTTAGATGTCCAGAGACCTTGGAATCTGACTACAGATGTTTTTCTGTACGGAGTTTGTACGATCACCGCGTGACCTGCGTGGGTTTTCTCCGTGTGCTCCGATTTCGTCCCACACTCCATAGATGTGCAGGTTTGTAGGTTAATCGGTTTAGCAAAATTGTAAATTGTCCCCTGTGTGTGTAGAATAGTGTGAATGTGTGAGAATCGCTGGTAGGCAAAGGACTTGTTTCTACACTGTATCTCTAAATAAAGCTAAACTAAACAACGGCTGCCGGTTTGGAAAGTGTACCACGTGTTAATACCAAAAACACCGGAAAGAGATTGAAGGAAGACTGATAACGAAGGACAGGATATCCGGTATATCTGGTTTGGTTTATTATTGTCACGCATACCGAGATACAGTGGAATATCGTTTCTTACGTGCTGTCGGGAAAAACATGCTACAGGTGATTACAATCAAGCCGTCCACAGTGTATAGATAAAGGTAAAGGGTGCAGCGTGTAGTGTACGTGCTAATAAATAAAATACTGGAACATTTGGAGGAAGTGTTATCGAATGGCTAAAATATCCGTTGAATATGTCGATCGGCTGGGTGGCTGGCTATAAATAGCTAGTTCTGTTCAGTTCAGTTCAGTTTAGTGTCGCTTCGTTTAGTTTAGTTTATATTGCCACGCATAGCGAGGTTACTGGAAAGCATTTATCGCCTGCAATCCCATAAAATACAATGTAAACCATGATTACAATCAAGCCGTCGACAGTGTAAAGATCCAGGATAAAGAGTATAGTCATAGGCCGTGGGACGAACATCGAAAACGCGTCTAGAATTTAACCTTCATGACCCATATCTGGTATCTTCCTGAAATTTTGCACATATTTAGCGAAAATGTAATTAAGAAGGTTCGGCCGTGTCAAACATTACACACTAATTAATTAAGATAATTTGTAAATGATTTAGAAAAGTAACAGCGCCCTCTTGTGATCAATAATAGGTCTGTATATTACTCTATGAGAAGCGGGATTCCGTGCTGTAATATTTACTCGACGAGTAATCATTTTAAGTTAAAATGAGCCTATATTTATGTTCGAGAACCCTCCCCCCCCAACCCCATGGTGCCTTGTAAATGAGGGATACTACCTTTAACCTAAAACACCTCCATTTAGTGTTGCAGTTGTTTCTGTAAGTATAGGATGTGTGTGTGTGTGTGTGTGTGTGTGTGTGTGTGTACCTGCCGACCGTGTACATTATGCACACTTGTGTACGCATGCGTGTGTTGATGACACTGATCCTTATCTCACATTATAAGAGGTTGACATTTAATTAATTAAAGTCCATGTAGGTTGTTTTTTTAAATAATTCTGACGTTAGTTCTTACCTTCCAGTTCCAGTTGTTTCACAATATTTCACTAGTCCCACGACTTCGTCTTGGTGTTGCAGTGCTTTAGCAGCGAGCTTGCTTTCAAAAATGTCTTCCACTTCCACTTCAGCACATTCTTCAGACGCCTTAATGCTTTTCTCACTAAATACAATTACCTAGCTATGGGTTTCCACGACATTTATTGCACAGAAGACTTCCCTCTGAATCTCCTGTCAGTCGAGAGAAGTTAGTGTAGAAATAGCAGCAGCTATGACAGAAATATTTCAAATGTCATTAGAAACGGGAATGGTGCCGGAGGATGGGCGTACTGCGCATGTTGTTGCCTTGTTTAAAAAGGGTTCTGTGAGTAAACCGAGCAATTATGGTTTGACGTCAGTGGTGGGCAAATTAATGGAAAGGATACTTAGAGATTATATATATAATCATCTGGATAAACAGGGTCTGATTAAGAATAGTCAATATGGATTTGTGCCTCGAAGGTCATGTTTGACTGATCTTCTTGAATTTTTTGAGGAGGTTACTAGGGAAATTGATGAGGGTAAAGCGGTGGATGTTGTCCGTATGGACTTCAATAAGGCCTTTGACAAGGTTCCACATGGAAGGTTGGCTAAGAAGGTTCAATTGTTGAGTATTAATGGTGGTGTAGCAATATGTAGGTATGTTGCAAAGCCTACCTGAAGCGTCGCTGGAAATCTGTCCCAGACCGTGTGCGCGATTTTGGCGCCGTTTAGAGAGGGGCGGGTTTAAAACGCGATTTTCCCTAGGCTGTTCAAATCGAGGTTTTTCAGCCTAGTTAATTATTAACGAAAAATCGCTGGAAGATTTCCTCGCTTGAGCTATTATTAGTTTTAAGGGCGTTATTTAATTGTTATAGTAGGTTAAAAATTAATCTCTAAACCCCCGACCGCCGGCAACCGGCCGGATCTCATACAGGGGGAAACGGAAGGTAGGCTGTTTATTTTTACGTTCAAAAGGGCTACATCTTGGCAGGACAAATCAAAATAGGACGTACACGGTAAATGGTAGCGAATTGAGGAATGCAGTTGAACAGATGGAGGTAGGAATAACTGTGCATAATTCCCTGAATATAGAATGATTGAGTATAGAAGTTGGGTCGTAATGTAAAAATTGAACAAGGTCAATTCTGTAGTATGGTGTACAATTTTGTTCGTCAAATTATAGGAAATATGTCAACAAAATAGAAAGAGTACAGCGGAGATTTACTAGAATGTTGCCTGAGTTTCAGCACCTAAGTTACAGAGAAAGGTTGAACAAGTTAGGTCTTTATTCTTTGGAGCGCAGAAGGTTAAGGGAGGACTTGATAGAGGTCTTGAATATTGTAAGATGGATAGACAGATTTGACGTGGATAAGCTTTTTCCATTGAGAGTAGGGAAGATTCAAACACGAGGACATGATTTGAGAATTAAGGGACAGATGTTTAGGGGTAACATGTGGGGACTCGTCTTTACTCAGAGAGTGGTAGCTGTGTGGAATGAGCTTCCAGTGAAAGTGGTGGAGGCAGTTTCGTTTTTATCATTTAAAATAAATTGCATAGGTATATGGACGGGGAAGGAATGGAGGGTTATGGTCTGAATGCAGATACTGTAGATGGGAATAGGTGAGCGTAAGTGTTCGGTACGGAGTGGAAGGGCCGAGATGGCCTGTTTCCGTGCTGTAATTGTTATATGGTTATATGGTTATATGGTTATACTCTCAGCCATGATCCAAGTGTGCTCCCTGCCTAGCTAGCCTGAAAGAATGCGCGTGATTGAACAATTGGCGTCTGACTCAATGTCAAACGTGCTTTGATTGGATAATTACAACTCGGAAAATTCAACAAATTTTGAGTTGTTTTCCATATTTTAAAATATGTGCAGATTTTGTTCTTGACGAGTTTCAAATATGATTTCTACAATATTTTTGCAAAAGGTGTTAAAAATAGAGGTAGATATGTGATTTGGGTCACAAAATGAAACGAAAAAGCAGCTCGGCCCACGGCCTATCAGGATCGAATCCGGCTCACTGGCGCTGTGAAGCAGCAACTCTACCGTTGCGCTACCGTGCCGCCCTCTTCTGTAACTGTACCTAGTCACTGTAATTAGCAACGAATTTTCCAATTTAAGTTAACCCTTCCCTCTGCTGTGTTCCAGTCGTCCACCCTTTCTCCTTGCAATTGTCGCCCAGTCTGAAGAAGGGTCCCGACCCGATACGTCGCCTGTCCATATCCTTCCACAGATACTGCCTGACGCGCTGAGTTCTTCCAGCACTTTGTGTAGTGCTTCAATTTCCAGAATGTGCAGTCCCCTGTTTCTCACTTAGTCGTTATATTTTGTCTGTGGAAACGTGGAACTGCAGACGTTGGTCAGTTTGAAGAAGGGTCACGAACAGAAGCATCACCTATCCGTGTTATCCATAGTTGCTGTCCGACCCGCTGAGGTACTCCTGCACTTTATACCTATCCATGTTCTCCAGAGATGGTGTCTGACCCACTGAGGTACTCCAGAATGTAGTATATTTTCATGTTCTCCAGAGCTGCTGCCTGGCCGACTGAGGCACTGCAGCACTTTATACCTTCCCATGTTCTTCAGAGATGTTGCCTGAACCGCTCAGTAACTCCAGTACAATGTACCCTTGCTATTTTTGTTGTCCCCTTCCCCATACTTCCCTCTCCCAACTCCACCTCCCGTCAAGGGCGCAATGGTAGTTTATTGTTACATGTACCGAGGTACATTTAAATTCCTTTTTTTCCATGCAGTTCAGGACGAATCTGACTACGTATACGCACAATTACACTTAAGTACTTTACCCCAAAATAATTATTGTATAATAATGTGTAAGAATAGTAGATTTCACCGATACAGCACACAGACTGAAGTTGCCACATCTCTGGCGCCATTGTCTATGATTCAAATCCAAAGCTATTGTGAAAGTAGCGCCTTAACTTGGCCCCAATGGCGCGTTGTTCTGGCAGGGGCACTATGACGGATTTTCAGGGGTCGGCCAAGCCTGGTGATGTTGTCGGTGTCCTCTACAGCTCCCCCATCGCTCCGCGCCGCTGTGGACGTGTCCGGTCTTCATGTTCTGCCACAGGGGGCAGAACCAGAAATACCCGAGCCTCAAGCTGCTGCAGGGACACCGCCGGCCCACTCCGCCACTCCTCGACCCGGACATGTTGATCTGTTCTCCCCGTGACCTGCGTGGGTTTTTTTTCCCGGGAGCTGCTGTTTCCTCTCACACGCCAAGGGTGTGCAGATTTGCATGTTAAAAGATTACCGTCATCTTTTACCACTAACCGGCCCACCAACTATCCATCTCACCGCCCTTTCCCCCACTCACTCTCCATAGCACAATAAGACAAAGAGGGAGCGTGCGGGAGTAGGAAGAAACTGCAGATGTTGTTTTAACCCGAAGATATACACACACATCTGGAGTAACTCTGCAGGTCACACAGCATCTCTGGAGAAAGGGAAGTGGCGACGTTTCGGGTCAAGAATCTTCTTCAGGCGTTTTAGGTCGAGAAATTCTTCAGAAACATAGGAATATGATTGGGTAGACACAAAGTGCTGGAGTAACTCAGCTGTTAGGTCGCAACTAAAGTAAGTGTGCCGTTTCGGTTGGGGAGCCTTCTCCGAACCTGAAACGCCACCCGTTCTTCTTCTCCAGAAAAGCTACCTGATCCGATGTTACTCCAACACGTTCTGTCTATCTTTGGAATAAACCAGCATCTGCAGTTCTTTCCCCACAGGGGTAGAATTAAGCCCATTGCATTTACTCCGCCATTAGATCATGGCTGATCTATTTTCCTCTCTCAATCCCGCCCTCTTGCCTTCTCCCCGCAAACTTTGACGTCCTTACTAATAAAGAACCTATCAATCTCCACTTTAAAAATATCCAATAACTTGACCTCCACTGCCGCCTGTGGCAAAACATTCCACAGATTCGTCAGCCTCAGGCTAAATTAAATGCATCTTCCTTATACCAGCTACCGTCCCTCTGCACTCTCAGTCCTGATCAAGTGTAGAGTTTAGTTTAATATATTTAGTTTAGATTAGTTTAGAGATACAACTTGGAAACATGCCCTTGGACCCACCGAGTCTGCGCCGACCAGGGATTTGCACTGTACCTTGGTACACGTGACAATAGACTAAACTCAAATCAACTTAACTCAACTGAAATCTTCCTTAAACGGCGTGGTAGTATCTGTCTCAACCACCTCCTCCGGCAGCTCATTCCATATTCACACCGCCCTTTAGTTTAGTTTAGTTATGTTTAGTTTAGAGATATACAGCGCGGAAACATGCACTTCGGCCCACTATGTCCAAGCCGACCAGCGTTCCTTGCACACTAACACTATTCTACACCCTTGCGACAAGTTACGATTTACAATTATACCAAGCCCATTAACCTCCAAGCGTGGAGTGTGGGAGGCAGCCAGAGCACCTGGAGAAAACCCACGCTGGTCACCGGAAGTACGGAAAATACTCCGTACAGACAGCACGTATAGTCAGGATCGAACACGTGTCTCTGGCGCAGTAAGGCAACAACTCTACCGCTGTGGCACCGTGCCACCTCCTTTGAGTAAAAATGATGCCGCTCTGGTTCATTTTAAATCTTTACCCCCTTTCACCCTATCCATATGTCATCTGGTTCTCAAATCCCCTACTCTGGGTAAGAAGGTCTGTTCATTATCTAACTATTACTCTCATGTTTGTGTACGTCATGAGAGCGCTCTTCGTGTGGGCAATTACAATGATGGGCAGGGCTATGCATGTGATTGACTGGGTCTCTCTTCGAACATTCCTTAAGCTCCAAGACTTAGGTATCTGTACCTCCCGTTGAAACAGCTCATCGATGTTAGGGCGCAGTGCTGACGGAGTAACGATACGGAAATATATCGTATCTCTATCGAGGTAAGGGATTGGAATCATGTTTCAACTAACCCCCCCCCCTCCCCCCCCCCCCACCCCCCCGCACACACACCACCACCAACCACCCCACATAAAGCAAGCTAAAGAACAATAAATTATACATTTAACAAATACTAAAAATAAGAAAGAAGGAAGGGACGAGTCAGACTATTGGCGAGATCTCCAGAGGAGGTTTCGCGAATGGTCTCAGGAATGAGTGGTTTAACGCATGCAGGCGCTGGGCCTGGACACCACTTTTCCAATGTTCTATAGATTCAGGATCAGTTACTGTAGATTGGAGTGTAGCTAATGTTATCCCACAGTTTATGAAAGGCGGGAGAGAGAATATAGGGAATTATAGACCAGTTAGCCTGACATCGGTGGTGAGGAAGATGCTGGAGTCAATTATGAAAGATGAAATAGCCGAACATTTGGATAGCAGAAACAGTATCGGTCCGAGTCCGCATGGATTTACGAAGGGGATATCATGCTTGACTAATCTTCTGGAATTTTTGAGGATGTAACTTGGAAAATGGACAAGGGAGAGCCAGTGGATGTAGTGTGCCTGGACTTTCAGAAAGCATTTGATTAGGTCCCACATAGGAGATTAGTGTGCAAAATTAGGGTACATAGTAATAGGGGTAGTGTGCTGACATGGATAGAATATCGGTTGGCAGACAGGAAACAAAGTGTAGGGATTAACGGGTCCCTTTCAGAATGGCAGGCAGTGCCTAGTGGGGTACCGTAGGGCTCTGTGCTCGGACCGCAGCTATTTACAATATACATCAATGTTTTGGATGAAGGGATTCGAAGTAACATTAACAAATTTGAAGATGACACAAAGCTGGGTGGCAGTGTGGACTGTGAGGAGGATGCAATGAGAATGCAGGGCGACTTGGAGAGGACGGGGGATTGCATGGCAGATGAAGTTTCTTGCGGATAAATGTGAGGTTAACCACTTTGGTATCAAAAACAGGAAGGCAGATTACTATCTAAATGGTGTCAAGTTGGGGAAAGGGGGAGTACACAAGATCTGATGTTCCTTGTTCAAACATAGTAACAGAGAAAGTAGTTGCAGGAGGTGGCCATTCGGCCCTTCGAGCCAGCACCGCCATTCATTGTGACCATGGCTGTCGTCCTCAATCAATAACCCGTGCCAGCCTTCTCCCCATATGCCATGATACCACTAGCCCCTAGCCCCTTGTGGCAGGAAATTCCACAAATTCACATCTCTCTGGGTGAAAACGTTTTTCTTACCTCAGTCTTAAATGGCCTCCCCTTTATTCTAAGACTGTAGCCCATGGTTCTGGATTCTCCCAACATTGGAAACATTTTTCCTGCACCTAGCTTGTCCAGTCATTTTATACCTTTATAAGTTTCTATACGATGTCCCCTCATCCTTCTAAACTCCCGTGAATACCAACCTAGTCATTTAAATCTTTCCTCATTTGACAGTTCCGCCATCACAGCGATCAATCTCGAAAACCTACGCTGCACTGCCCCAATCACAAGGATGTCCTTCCTCCAATTAGGAGACCAAAACTGTACACAATACTCCAGGTATGTACTTACCAGAGCCCTATACAATTACGGAAGAACCTCCCTACTACTATACTGAAACCCTGTTGTTGTGAAGCCAACATTCCAATAGCTTTCTTCACTGCCTGCTGCACCGGTTAATCAGGTTATGAACGTAAGCATGCAGGTACAGCAGGCAGTGAAGAAAGCCTTTAGAACAAGAAGAGTCGAGTGTAGGTGCAAATAGGTCCTTCTGCAGTTGTTCAGGGCCCGAGTGTGGTCACTCCTGGTGTATTGTGTGCAGTTTTCGTCCCCAAACTTGAGGAAAAACATTCTTGCTATTGCGGGAGTGCAGCGTATGTTTGCAAGATTAATTCTCGGGATGGCGGGACTGTCATATGCTGAGAGAATGCAGCGGCTCGGCTGGTGCATTCTGGAGTTCAAGTTCAAGTTCAAGTTAGTTTATTGTCATGTGTCCCTGTATAGGACAATGAAATTCTTGCTTTGCTTAAGCACACAGAAAATAGTAGGCATTTACTACAAAACAGATAAATGTGTCCATATACCATGATATAAATATATACACACATGAATAAATAAACTGATAGTGCAAATAACAGAAAGTGGTTGGTAATAATCAGAGTTTTGTCCGAGCCAGGTTTAATAGCCTGATGGCTGAGGGGAAGTAACTATTCCTGAACCTGGTTGTTGCAGTCTTCAGGCTCCTGTACCTTCTACCTGAAGGTAGCTGGGAGATGAGTGTGTGGCCAGGATGGTGTGGGTCTTTCATGATACTGCCAGCCTTTTTGAGGCAGCGACTGCGATAGATCCCCTCGATGGAAGGAAGGTCAGAGCCGATGATGGACTGGGCAGTGTTTACTACTTTTTGTAGTCTTTTCCTTTCCAGGGCGCTCAAATTGCCGAACCAAGCCACGATGCAACCGGTCAGCATGCTCTCCACTGTGCACCTGTAGAAGTTAGAGAGAGTCTTCCTTGACAATCCGACTCTCCGTAATCTTCTCAGGAAGTAGAGGCGCTGATGTGCTTTTTTGATGATTGCATTAGTGTTCTCGGACCAGGAAAGATCTTCAGAGATGTGCACGCCCAGGAATTTGAAGCTCTTGACCCTTTCAACCATCGACCCGTTGATATAAATGGGGCTGTGGGTCCCCCTCCTACTCCTTCCAAAGTCCACAATCAGTTCCTTGGTTTTGCTGGTGTTGAGGGCCAGGTTATTGCGCTGGCACCATATGGACAGTTGCTCGATCTCTCTTCTGTACTCTGACTCATCCCCATCAGTGATACGCCCCACAATAGTGGTGTCGTCAGCGAACTTGATGATGGAGTTCGCACTGTGGTTCGCTACGCAGTCATGGGTATAGAGTGAGTACAGCAGGGGGCTGAGCACGCAGCCTTGAGGTGCTCCCGTGCTGATTGTTATTGAGGCTGACACATTTCCACCAATACGAACAGACTGTGGTCTGTGGACGAGGAAGTCGAGGATCCAGTTGCAGAGGGATGCGCAGAGACCCAGTTCTGCGAGTTTGGTAACCAGTTTGGAGGGGATGATTGTGTTAAATGCCGAGCTGTAATCAATGAATAACAGCCTGACATAGGAGTTTTTGTTGAGTTTAGAAGGATGAGAGGGTATCTTATTGAAACATATAAGATTGTTAAGGGTTTGGACACGCTAGAGGCAGGAGACGTATTCCCGGTTTAATAATAATAATAATAATAATAATTATAATAATAATTATAATAATAATAATAATAATAATAATAATAATATAATAATAATAATAATAATAATAATAATAATAATAATAATAATAATATATCTTTTATTGTCATTGCACGTCAGTGCAACGAGATTTAGTGTGCAGCTCCACTGATGTACAAGAAAGGTAAATAAATATAATACATAAATAAGCAAGCTGAATTGATTGACGTGACCATCTGAGGGAGACTGTACAAAGGGTGGGGGGGGGGGGGGGCACTCATTAGGGTCGGTTCAGAGCCGCTATAGCTCTTGGGATAAAAATGTTCCTGAGTCTAGAGGTTCGGGCGTAGAAGGCCTTGTAACGTCTGCCGGAGGGAAGTAGTTGAAACAGACCGTGGCAGGGGTGTGATGAGTCCTTATGGATGCTGAGGGCCTTCCTGAGGCACCGCGTGTGGTAGATGCCCTCCAAGGCTGGTAGCTCTGTCCCGATGATCCGCTGCGCTCTGTTGACGACACGCTGAAGAGCTCTCCTCTCCGCCTCCATGCAGCTGAGATACCACACAGAGATGCCATACGTTAGTATTCTCTCTGTGGTGCAGCGGTAGAACGCTGTCAGCAGCTGTTGGGGCAGACCAGTCTTTTTTAATGTCCTCAGGAAGAACAGTCGTTGCTGTGCCTTCATGTCCAGCGCGGCGGTGTTTGTGGACCATGTGAGGTCTTCTGAAATGTGAGTGCCCAGAAACTTAAAGCTGGACACTCTCTCCACACTTTCCCCGTAAATGGAGATTGGGGCGTATTTTGGGCGATTCCAGAACCAGAGGCCACAGTTTCAGAATTAGGGATAAGTCAATTAGAACGGAGATGAGGAAACACGTTTTCTCACAGAGAGTTGTGAATTTGGAACTCTGCCTCAGAGGGCCGTGGAGGCCAGTTCACTGGATACTTTCAAGAGAGAGCTAGATAGGGCTCTTAAAAATAGCGGAGTCATGGGATGTAGGGCGAAGGCTGGAACGGGGTACTGATTGGGGATGATCAGCTATGATCCTATTGAATAGCGTTACTGGCTTGAAGGGTCGAATAGCCTACACCTGCACCTATTGTCTATTGTCTATTGTCTATTGTCTAAAAGGACATACCTTAGGAAGGAGATGAGGATGCATTTATTTAGTTAGAGGGCGGTGAATCTGTGGAATTCATTGCCACAGAAGGATGTTGCGGACAGCAATGGATAATTTTAAGGCGAAGATCGACAGGTTTTCGATTAGTAAGGGTGTCAGGGGTTATGGGGAAAAAGGCAGGAGAATGGGGTCGAGAGAGAATGATAGATCATTCAACGATGGAACAGCTAAGTGGAATTAATTGGCCGAATTGTCTACTTATGGTCCTATAACTTATGAAGCCATGAACCTGGCATCAAATTCAGCACGTTTATTGTGGGTCGATGGGCTTGTAACTTGCGCCGCACTGTTCTACGTCCCAAGTGAATGCACCTCTTTGCTTTAGTTGACATTCAATGAACAACGAGCATCTAGGACCGTCGGATAGGTTTCAGTACCACGGTCAGCACCCGGGACGTAGTCCATGTAGAAAATGCTGGAGTAACTCTGCGGGACGAGCGGCCTCTCTGGATAGAAGGAATGGGTGACGTTTCGTGTCGAAACCATTCTTCAGACTGAGAGTCGGGGGAGTGGGAGAAACAACGATATGGAAGGGTAAGGTGTGAAAATTAGGCATCAAAGGTAATAGTCATTGAAGAATAGATCATTGTTAGCTATAGCAATGTGACAACGAAGCATACAAACGTAACATTTAATCAGGAGGACAGTCAGACTGGACGGAGAACATGAATACGGAAGGCATGGACAGAGGATCATTCTATCCAGAGATGCTGCCTGTCCAGCTGAGTTACTCCAGTACTTTAATGTCTGTCTTCGGTGTCATAGATCATAAAGCCACTGGTGATAGGAGCAGATTTCGGCCATTCGACCCATCAAGTCTATTCCGTCATGCAATCATAGCTGATCAGTCACTTCCTCCAAATCCCATTCTCTTGCCTTCTCCCCGTAACATTTGACACCAGTACTGATGAAGAATCGATCTTAAAAATAAATATCTACTGACGGCCTCCACAGCCTTCTATGGCAAAGAATTCCACAGATTCTCCGCCCTCCCCATCTCCGACCTGTAAACGCGTCCTTGAATTCTGAGGCTATGGCATCTAGTCCTGGACACTCCCACTGGTGGAAAGATCCTCTGCTCATCCACTCTTTTCAAAACATTTACTATTCTGTACGTCTCAATGAGGCGCCCCTTCATTCTTCTAAACTCCAGCTAGTACAGGCCCAGTTCTGAAAAACGCTCATTCTTGTAAACCTCCACTAGAATCTCTCCAAGGCTAGAGCATATTTCCTCAGATATGGTGCCCGAAATTGTTCACAGTGTTCAAAATGTGGCCTGGCCAGCGCCGTATAGAGCCTCCGCATTCATCCCTGTTTTTGTATTCTTGTTCTCTGGAAAGAATTGTGGTTCGCTCTCTTTAGGTTACGTTTGCTTTCTTTAATACCGATCCGACTTGCTGCTTAACTTCTTGGGAATCCTTGTGTAAACCAGCATCTGCTATTCCTTCATGCACATATCGTCTACGTCGGAATGTTCAGTTTGTGATGAACGCGAGTAGCCAATGGAAGGGGTGAGTGATGGTGAGTTTCACCTGTTCCCTGAACTTGGCCTGGGTCAGCGCGTAGATACAGGTGTTACTGCAGGAGTTGAGATACATCAGCATGGTTCCGGCCTAGTTGACCGTGACCAGTGAAGTCATGTCCATCAGCATCTCCTCCATCACAAACATGACCACCTTAGTCATCCACAGCAGAACGAAGCTGCCCGAGATGGCGAAGAGAAGAACGATGGACCTCCTCCTGTTCTCCATCTCGGGGTCCACTGATTTGCCTCCTGCTCCTATGCCGGCGCCGCGCAAGCCCTTGCGGGCCCAGCTCGCCACTAAGATGTGACGGACGGTCAGGGCGTTGAGCAGAAGGATGGTCACGTAAGGGGTCATGGGCGTCAACACCGCCCCGGTCCACAGGTAGGGGGCCCAGGGTGTATCGGTGCAGAGATTGCGGAGCCGACAGACCGGGTAGGGGGCGCGTCCGCGAACCGGCTCGTAGGTGAAGTAACGCGGGATATTTCGCAGGTAGCTGACGGCGGACACCGCGACGATCGCCACCAAAGCCGCCCTCTTCGTGCAGTAGTGGGGCTTGAGTCGCGGGCAGCAAATGGCGACGAAGCGGTCGAAGGTAAAAGCCACGGTGAGCCAGACGGACGAGTCCACGGCGGCCGCGTTCGCGATGCTGTTGAGGACACAGACGCAAGAGTAAGGAGTAGGGGATGTAGAGCGAGGCCAGGTGGTTGAGGACCACGCAGAAGATGATGACCTGCAGGTCCGCCCCTGCCATAGACACCAGGTACCGGACCGTGCAGCCGGCGAGACCGCAGCTCCCTCGGCACAGGATCACGATGGTGATGAGATTCGCTGCGGAAAAAAGTCACAAGTGATGGGATCAGAATTATGCCAATCGGCCCATTAAGCCTACTCCGCTATTAAATAATGACGGATCAAACTTAAAGCACACGGTATTGGGGGTTCAGTATTGATGTGGATGGAGAACTGGCTGGCAAACAGGAAGCAAAGAGTAGGAGTAAACGTGTCCTTTTCAGAATGGCAGGCAGTGACTAGTGGGGTACCGCAAGGGTCAGTGCTGGGACCCCAGCTATTTACAATATATATTAATGATTTGGATGAGGGTATTGAATGCAACATCTCCAGGTTTACGGACGACACGAAGCTGGGGGGCAGTGTTAGCTGTGCGGATGCTAGGAGGCTGAAAGATGACTTGGATAGGCTGGGTGAGTGGGCAAATGCATGGCAAATGCAGTATAATGTGGAGAAATGTGAGGTTATCCATTTTGGTGGCAAAAACAGGAAAGTCGACTATTATCTGAATGGTGGCCGATTAGGAAAAGGGGAGATGCAACGATACCTGGGTGTCATGGTAAACCAGTCATTGAAAGTAGGAATGCAGGTGCAGCAGGCAGTGAAGAAAGTTAATGGTATGTTAGCATTCATAGCAAATTGATTTGAGTATAGGAGCAGGGAGGTTCTGCTGCAGTTGTACAGGGTCTTGGTGAGACCACACATGGAGTATTGCGTACAGTTTTGGTCTCCTAATCTGAGGAAAGACATTATTGCCATAGAGGGAGTACAGAGAAGGTTCACCAGACAGATTCCTGGGATGTCAGGACTTTCTTATGAAGAAAGACTGGATAAACTCAGCTTGTACTCGCTTGAATTTAGAAGATTGAGGGGGGCTCTTATAGAAACTTACAACATTCTTAAGGGATTGGACAGGCTAGATGCAGGAAGATTGTTCCCGATGTAGGGGAAGTCCAGCACAAGATGTCACAGTTTTAGGATAAGGGGGAAATATTTTAGGACCGAGATGACAAAAACATTTTTTTACACAGAGAGTGGTGAATCTGTGAAATTCTCTGCCACAGAAGGTAGTTGAGGACAGTTCATTGGCTATATTTAAGAGGGAGTTAGATGTGGCCCTTGTGGCTAAAAGTATCAGGGGGTATGGAGAGAAGGCAGGTACAGTATACTGAGTTGGATGATCAGCCATGATTATATTGAATGGCGGTGCAGGCTCGAAGGGCCGAATGGCGTACTCCTGTACATATTTTCTATGTTTCTATGTTTATATGTTAGGACCAGCTGCGCTAGGTGGAGGAAAGTATTAGTATTGATCAACATAATATGTATATTACTAAAAGTCTGTTCTTGACCGGATTTGGCCATCTGTGCTCCGATTTCCGAGAGAACGCCGCCACCTACGGCCGTCATTTTTGGCCACCTCGCTCAGCGCCCCCCTCCGCCGCATGTGTGCCGAGGATTTTTCCAGTCGATGAAAAATGACGGAGACATTAATGGTTTTACAAAATTCCCCATTCTCTCTGCTGCACCCGTTGGCGGCAGGGGGGATGGACTATAAAACCAGGAAGTGCTGTGCCTCAATTAATCTGCAAGCTGGAGGAAGGCAGAGGGTAACGTTTCTCTGAGCTGTGAATAACACTGAACACATGTCTACACAACTGTGTGTAAGAAACCTTAATGTGGTTTGAAAATGAAAATATGGTTAAAGTAAAAAAGCACTGCATGCAAATGGATGTTTGGGGGGTTTGGGTTGAAAAAAAGGCACTCTCTCTCCCCCTCGTCCTCTCCCCCCTCCTCTCCCCCCTCCTCTTCCCCCCTCTCCTCCCCCCCTCACCTCACACCCCTCTCAGCACACCCCCTCACTCACCCCTCTCCTCTCCCCCACCCTCTCCCCCCCTCTCCTCGTCCCGCTCTCCTTTCCCCCCTCTCCCCCCAAACTCCTCTCCCCCCTCTCCTCTGCCCCCTCCTCTCCCCATCTCCTCTCCCTCTCCCCCCTCTCCTCTCCCCCTCTCCTCTCCCCCCTCCTCTCCTCTCCACCCCACTCTCTCCTCTCCCCTCTTTTTCTCCCCCTCCTCCCCTCCATCCCCTCCCCACCGTCTCTCCCAAAAACCTCCCTCCCTTCCACACTCCCCTACCCCCTTCCTCCAACCCCCCCACCCCTCCCACTCGCTGCTCCCCACCTCTCCCCCCCTCACCTCACCCCCCCTCACCTCACCCCACTCTCAGCACACCCCCTCACTCCCCCATCTCCCCCTCTCCTCTCTCTCTCCCCCTCTCCTCTCCCCCCTCTCCTCTCCCCCTCTCCTCTTCCCCCCTTCCCCCCTTCCCCTCCCCCCTGTCCTCAACCCCCTCTCCTTTCCCCCCTCTCCATCCCCCCCTCGTCCTCTACCCCCCCTCTCCTCCCCCCTCTCTCTTTCTCCCCTCTGGTTCTCCCACTCCTCCCCTCCATCCCTCCCCCCCGTCCGTCCCCTAACCACCCTCCCTCCCAAAACCCCTTCACCCTTCCCCTCCACCCTCCCTGCACCCCACCCCCCCCTCCCCCTCCCCTCCCCTCTCCCCCTCACCTCTCCCCCTCCCCTCTCCCCCCTCCCCTCACCTCTCCCCCCTCTCTCCCCCTCACTCTCAACCTCTCTCTCTCCTCCCCTCCATCCCCACATTTCCCCTCTCACCCACCATCCCTCTTCTCCTCCACGCCACCCCCTCTCCGTCTTGCCCCGCTCTCTGTGTCTCTGCCCCTTCTCTCTCTGCCCTCACTCTCTATCCCCCCTCCCCCCTCTCTAGATGTGACTGCAATTTGGGGGCTATGGGTCAGTAGATAGGGTGGTTATGGGGTAAATGGAGCAAATTTATATCTGGATTTTCAGAGGGATTTCGACAAGGTCCCACATAAGAGATTAGTATACAAACTTAAAGCACACGGTATTGGGGGTTCAGTATTGATGTGGATGGAGAACTGGCTGGCAAACAGGAAGCAAAGAGTAGGAGTAAACGTGTCATTTTCAGAATGGCAGGCAGTGACTAGTGGGGTACCGCAAGGGTCAGTGCTGGGACCCCAGCTATTTACAATATATATTAATGATTTGGATGAGGGAATTGAATGCAACATCTCCAGGTTTGCGGATGACACGAAGTTGGGGGAGGGGGGCAGTGTTAGCTGTGCGGATGCTAGGAGGCTGCAAGATGACTTGGATAGGCTGGGTGAGTGGACAAATGCATGGCAAATGCAGTATAATGTGGAGAAATGTTCGGTTATTCACTTTGGTGGCAAAAACAGGAAAGTCGACTATTATCTGAATGGTGGCCGATTAGGAAAAGGGGAGGTGCAACGATACCTGGGTGTCATGGTATGCCAGTCAGTGAAAGTAGGCATGCAGGTGCAGCAGGCTGTGAAGAAAGCGAATGGTATGTTAGTATTCATAACACATGGATTTGAGTATAGGAGCAGGGAGGTTCTACTGCAGTTGCACAGGGTCTTGGTGAGACCACACCTGGAGTATTGCGTACAGTTTTGGTCTCCTAATCTGAGGAAAGACATTCTTGCCATAGAGGGAGTACAGAGAAGGTTCACCAGACTGATTCCTGGGATGTCAAGACTTTCATATGAAGAAAGACTGGATAAACTGTGCTTGTACTCGCTAGAATTTAGAAGATTGAGGGGGGCTCTTATAGAAACTTACAACATTCTTAAGAGGTTGGACAGGCTAGATGCAGGAAGATTGTTCCCGATGTAGGGGAAGTCCAGCACAAGGTGTCACAGTTTTAGGATGAGGGGGACATGATCATATTGAATGGCGGTGCAGGCTCGAAGGGCCGAATGGCCTACTCCTGTACCTATTTTCTATGTTTCTTTGTTTCTATGTAAGGACCGGCTGCGCTAGGCGGAGGAAGGTATTAGTATTGATCAACATAATACAATGAATATAATCAAGTATTCATACTTGGGATGTATATCAACCTGGAGCCGACAGTCTCGCCCAGTTTTCCCTGCATTTATACATATAGTATTCTGTTCTGTCATTGGTACGTTCTTGGATTTATACCTTTAGTCTATTGCGGCATTGTGAAAGGAACTTGCTAGGACATGTGCAGCTCTGAGCTTCAAAGTGCGTAAATGGGAGATTGTGCCACGTGCTGGCCAGTCCATCCGCGTGAAACGGTACCATGGACACTGCTCAGTTGGGCACTCAATAAATAATACTCTCGTCACTGGAACCAGACTCATTTCTGTCCAGTGAAAAACAACGTTCGGCAGCTGAAGCCATAAATACAAAATAGTTAATTGATTACTGTTCAATGTTCTTCTTAGATTCAGAGTTAATTGCTCGTAAACTGGCCTTTCGGCCCAACTGATTCATTTCGACAGTTCCATCTAAGTGACCGAGGGGCCTACATTCTTCTAAACTTCCCCTATCATAGGGCCCATTTAAAAAATGTGTTATTGTATCTGTCTTATTTGGTTCAACTGGTAGCTCATGTCAACATGCCGAAAACACTCTGTGTAAAAATGTCCCCTCCCCTATTCCATCACTCTTCTCACAGTCAAATTATTGATACATCTGGCATCGGAAAAATATTATTTGCATTCATCTGATCTATTCCTGAATATGTATACACCATATGAATGCCATCAGAATGAGGATGAATATTTAAATAGGCTTGCTTTCATTTATTCTTCTATTCAAAACAATAATTATTTCAGTGTATATGTCATTGGGGATTATGAATGCAGATATCTCACATAGGAACTCATTATTTGCCAATCACATGGCTCAGTTCTGTCACGATAATTATTTAATATTGTCAACTATCTGTTAAATATAACTATCTGTGATTTTACCTACAGATAGATATATTTATATTAGTGACGCCTGGCACACTACGTCATGGCTGGACCACTGTATTAGTACAGCTGATGCACATGCATCCTTGGGATGTATGAGCAGTTTGTATGGGGAAGCAATTGCTGATCATATACATGTTGCTATGATAATAAATGTTGAACACACACCTGTGGTATCCAGCGATAGAAATAGCTTTAACACAGAAAAACTTGACTGGTCAACGCTCAGAAAGGAAGACATCGTAGCCTATTATGCCCATACAGATAGATCCTTAAGCAATATTCATCTACCTAAAGATGCAACAATGTTAATTGTAAGGATATGAAGCATAGGAGAGATATCTGCTCCATGTGTAATGATATAGTAAGCGCTCTATATGTAGGCAGTAAGCCCTACTGCAAGCATAAAGATAAGACACATAACATCAGGCCTGGCTGGAATCAGTATGTAGCTGAGTACCATGCTGAAGCCCGTCAAACCACTAAATCACGGGCAATGGTAGATAGACCTAGACAGGGGCCTGTGTTTGAGTGCATGAAGCTCACTAATGCAAGGTATAAGTATGCTATTCGCTTAATTTGTAAAAATGAGCAAGCTATGAGGGCTGATTCCATGGCTCTGAAGCTGCTAAGTAACAATGCTACTGATTTTTGGTAAGAAGTGAGAGCTCTTAACGGCTGCAAAACTTTTCTACCATGCACTGTAGATGGAAACTCCGGAACAGCTAACATCGCGGAGTTACGGCGACAACATTATAGTACTTTATTCAACTGTGACCAAGGTGACTGTATAGGGTGGGCAATATTGAGAGTAATGACTCAATTGTGATTATGTCACATGAAGTGTATCATGTCATGAACAAGCTGTCCAACAACAAAGCAAGTGGCTTGGATCATATTTCTGCCGAACATCTTAAGTATGCGAGTATGAGGATAGCTACTCTCCTTGCTATTTGTTTTACTGG